>NW_023614722.1:0-16544 GCF_013339695.2 Rhipicephalus sanguineus
AGTAAACCTTGGCGACAAAACACGTGAAAGCGTTGCTTGTAGACACCTTTACGTACCCTTATATGAATTAAAAGGATTAAAAGGTCATTGAAGGTACACGAGAGAATTCTTAAAGGAAACGATCATTAGTGAGTCTTACACCTTTTCAGTGTTAACAAATAATACGGACGCCACCGACCTTTTCTATAGTCACGTATATACACGCCTCAATCGATGCGTTAATAATGAATAGGTATACAATGTCAATGTTACATAGCAATTCTTTTCATTGCACACGCTGATCGAGAACAGTGAAAAATGCCGCTATAAATATTTTTTATTGCAAAATAGCCGCGTATCCGCCTCTCTTCGCTATTACAAAACAGTCTTTACGAGCTGAATTGGGGGCACTGCAACAGTGAATAAGTCGCCAATCTATCAGGACAGTGGAGCTTTGGCGGAACAAATGGCCGGAACACGCGGCCCACCTGCGTCTAGCCCCTTCAAAAGCGAAACTTCAGAGAAGCTTAAAGCGCCTGAAGCCATAAACGTACAGTCAAACACGGCCCCCTCGCGGTTGAAAGGCAGTCCGCTGAGTTACATTTGCTAGAATGTTGCTGGGGGACGTTCAAGTACCTCCTGCGTCTTGAAGAATTGGACATACGACTTACTGGACGGACATACCGAATGACGCGCAATGTGCACATACTACACTAGTGGGTCTAAAACCAAGAAAAATACAGAGAATGTTGTCCCTCATTCGTTGGGAAGACACTGCGCTTGGGAAGACACTGCGCTGGGAAGACACTGATGCATAACTCAGTGGAGACCTAAGCCGAAAATCGCCAACAATTCGCCATGTCGCCATTCATAATTTTAGGTCGCCACACGGGCCTCTCAAATTCGCCAATTTGGCGAAAAGTAGCCACCATCGGCAACCTGACAGTATAATGTAGACACACATCCGAGAACACCAACGCTTTGCGTCACGATAGCTTGTTGAAATTATTAGCTCTCACTTTTATGTCGGTAATTGTCAAGCATGCAAGCAGAGAAGCCTACTGGGTTGTTCGCAGAGTTTGCAGAACTTGGCTTGATTGTAGCGCGGGTCCTCCTTGATGATGGTAAAATGGGGCTCATGCGTCAGCAGCCCCAGCATGATAAGGTCGGCTGAAAAGAAAAATTGTAGTATGCGCAAAAGCAAATAGTTTTTGATAGTGCTAAAAGAGAGAACTATGCATTGTGAATGCTCTTTTTAATTTGAAATACGGAGACTTCTAGCTGTCATCTGCGTGGTTGTAAACAGAAGCCTAAAAAAAGTGGATCTAACAAGACTGCAGAAATGTGGTTAATATGATTTCAAGGACCAGCCTAGCGTTCGATCTTGAAAAGCCTATCGATTTCTCTTTACATCTCTTCATGTTGATAAAAAAAAATAAATATATATTATATATATATATATATATAGATATATATATATATATATATATATCAGAGTGAAGCAACTTTTTCAATGGGCCAAACGTACTTTGGAAGAGGAGACACAACTTAGCGGTTATCTTAATTTCATTTGCCAACGGTTCGACCGGTGGACGTGCTATTCGTAGTATTGGGTGCTAACTGTCCATGCTGAATATTATCGCTAGTTTGAGAACTTCGCTTCGCTGTCAACGTCCTCAATGCCCAACAGTCGCAGTCGTCAATGCGCCGACATTCTTGAGAGCTATTGGGACGAAAGTTTCGTCCTCCCTTCCTGCTGCGGCCTGTCATACTTCGTGCAACCGGAAATAAGACGCGATAGCTGCTTCAAGCTTGGAAAGTAGCGAGACCTTGTACAAATGTTTAAATCAGTTGTGTACAGCTCAAAATTAGATCTGGCATAGCTATCAACGCTCAGTGAAAGAAATGTGGAAGTACCGCTAGTCCAACGACAGTAGCCACAAGGAGCCGAGAAGCAATGTTTAAACACAACGTCGGTCACCCCTCAAACATCACTTATGAACATAATAAGATGTCACTGATCCCAACTCGCATACACGAGCTCATTTCACTCTTTCTACGTGTTGTCGAGAAACATTCAGGAAAAAAAATGAAGACCTGCAAATACGGCTGCTTGAAAGCGCTGCCACGGTCGCCGTGCCGTTCTTGGATTAATACGAGGCAAATGAGCTGACAGGCGAGACCTGCCCACCTATTCCACTGCAGAAACAACGCCATTTCTCGGAGCTCCTTTTCAAACAACGTTGCGTTGGCCATATGTTATGAAATAAACATATTGCATGAAAGGACCTGCGCGTGGCACTCCATTACTTTTGTGTTCTTTTTTGGTGTAGTATTGTTTAGGCGCAGTACGTTGACCTCCCAATCTCGCTCCGGAAAAGTGGTAGCACCATTTCGATAATATAGAACACGCACGTACGGATAGGACATATTTGGAATTTGGCTGTGTTGTGTAATCCAAGTGCTGCGTCGGACTCAATAATATTCAGAAGGCATGCATGGGGAAATAAGACAAGGCCCTCGATACAACGACGAAGCCTCGTAATGGCGTCGTCGGTTTCCTCGGAACTTCACTTAGATATTGCCCGACTGCTTATTGCGTGGGTGTCTTTGTGTCAAAGCTGATGTAAAAATCATCCATGTACTTTCCACTTGTCTCCAAAACCTCACGAAGGCCCGTCCAACAAACGTAACTGAACCCTCTATGGTTCTGGATAGAAACAATAATTGATTTATGTCGTTCGTATAGAGGGTAACTGACTAATCTCAGTCATTAATTTTTTTTTCAGAGTCACACAGAATCAGAATATTCGGTACCTACCATCTGGACCATAGAGGCAGTGCCTTGTCTGGGCATCATGTTTCTCGCTGGCTGCGAAAGAAATCGAAAGAGGCGACAGGCTGCACACTATAGAGTGTCGACCCGTGCGAGAGCCGATAGTTTAGCGCTGCGAAAGATCTTTTGGCAATGAGACTACAACCTCCGTACGAAATCTAAACGCGAACGCGATACATGCTTCGCCCGAAGACGGAGACATTGACGCAATGTTCTGCACGGTGTGCCAGAACAAAGAAGAAAAGAAAAAGATACTGAATAAAAGGAAAGTGCGGGAACAATGTCGTAACCGATGCGCCCACTAACCTTGCTGGGCGCGAATAAAATCCATAATTTTGTGTTCCCCTTCGCCGGGAACTGTGGAGTCGGAAAGGACGACCTCGATGTCCCTCCAGCCAGGATCGTAGTTGAGCCGGTGGTGGATGTAAAAGTGGAGGGAATCGTTCACCAACTCCATGAATTCCGTGCCCTGCGTTCCCAAAAATATGTTTATGGCTACCCTTAAAAAAGAAAAGTGGCATAGCTTCTGCAAGCGCGAAACGGGACGACACACGCAAAACAGAAGAACGCGAGAAAAATAAGGAGCCGTTTCACTCTGTGAAGATATACTTGAACGGGAAGGTCGCGGGATCGAATCCCGGCCGCGGCGGCTGTATTTTCGATGGAGACGAAAATGTTTTAGGCCCGTTGCACTTAGAGTTTAGGTAAGGAATGTTAAGGAACCCCAGGTGGTCGAAATTTCCAGAGCCCTCCACTACGGCGTCTCTCATAATAATATCGTGGTTTTGGGACGTTAGCCCCATATTATATTAAGGTAGTTGCTGGAAGAAGCCTTTGGAACATCACACAGGGTTATCCAAGGGTACAAGTATTTTCATGATTCGTAGTTGTAGTCACAGCTTTGTGATTGCTGTAATATACGCTATCTGTGCATAGGCGTGATAAAAGGTTCTCCTTAACCCAATCAGAGACGAATTATGATGCACTGTATTCAAATGCGTCAAATTCGATGGCATGGTTTCAAGACGTTCACTAGTACATCCAATGAAGAAAAACGAAGGAATGTGTTGTTTTGTGTGAGTTTCAGTAATTAATGTTAAAAAAGCGTGTAACTAATTATGTAATATTCTGCATCAGTCAACTTCAATACTTGCATAATAAGAATCAACTTTAGGCCCGAAAAAGAATTGCACACTTGCTTTTTTGGTTGTATTCGTTTCGAGCGGAGAAAAAGACACTCGATGTTGGTCCTGGAACGCGGCACGTCGGACGATCGTCTAACAATGATAGTGTCTCCAGCAAAGTGATCCTCTGCAGCATACGCAGTGCAATGAAGTTAAATGACCACTAGTGGTCCAATTAGGAAGCGGTGCACGAATGCGCACACTGAGTTTTCAGGCCATTTGAAGAGAACACGCCGGCGTGGGCACGCACCTCCGAAGTTCGCGTACCCAAACGAGGACGCCGTGTCGCAGAGTGATTAGGGGACGACAAATTCAACCACAGACCTACCCACCCTTCGTTGCTCGAGTCCGAAAGAAAACCAGCTTCGCAACTGATGCAAGAATCAAAACGAAGCGATGTCGTGCTTCTCACAACGGCATGCCTTTGGTCCCCGCTTTCCGGGGGGTAAAGGTATAGAAAGCAAACAATCCTCGGAATGCAACATCGGTCGCCATTATCGTCAAAAACTGGCATGGCCATTACCCTGTTCATCGTAAAAATAATTGACAGCGCAACGGGTTAAACACGGACAGAAAGGAGAAAACAACACAGGTCTTTTCACAATATTTTGCGAGGTTTATCACGATATTTTGCGGCTGCGGGCATAACAGAACGGAAAAAGAAAATACATTGCTTGCTGTATTGAAGGCGCTCACTGCGAAATTGCAGGCAGAGTTTTCGTTGTATATATGGCTTTTGTTGGCACTTAACAGCCTTTAACTTTCACAGTGATGCATTCCTTTTCCTCGTTCGTCCTCTGAGCGTAGTTTGGCGCGCAAGCGGAGCTCATCCGCAGTTGAAGCGGTACTTACATAATGTGAGCGCTAGCAGCATCGGAGTGGCCGCTGCTGCGGGTTTGTCAAGCGGCTGATCGCAAGACAAAGCTTGCTGAAACATGACACCTGGCTGCGGATTTTTGGTGTGGAGCTGCTGCTTTGTGATTATGTTGCGTACAATTATTTTGAACTAATATCCGATTTTCAGCACCTAATGAACGGCGCGACCGCTAGGCTGACTGGTCACAATTTGACGCATTATAACGTGTTAGCAACCTAATTATTCCACTTTTTTAAATGCAGAATGGTAGATGACGTCCTTCACTTCAATCAGAGGGATTTTTAAAAAAAATTAGAAATGGCCTTTTTGAGAAAATATTAATGCGAACTAACAGGCAATAATGCCAAGGAAAGTATAGGAGATGTTATTCGTAATAATTGGAATATAAATGTGAAGAAAGCAAAGTGGACGAAAAGATAACTTGCCGCCGGCAGGGACCGAACCTGCGACCTTCGAATAACGCGTTCGATGCTCTAACACTGAGCTACGGCCGCGGTCATCCCCCCGTAGTTCCTTTCTTTACTTTACTTTCTTCACATTTATATTCCAATTATTACGAATAACATCTCGTATACTTTCCTGGCATTATTGTCTGTTAGTTCTCATTAATATTGTGTCTATCAAAGAAAAACGAGCCTTAAAGTTATCTTCTTTCCTTCTTTTGAGACAAGTATTTTCAAACTTCGGCGTTTGTTTTTTTTTTGTAAAACACGTTTCAGCCCAATTATCGAGTGAAACGGAGCGCGATAAAACCAGAGAAATTATTTTAACAGAGAGCGTAAATATTCAAAGTTTAATAAGTACCTATTTTTTATTGTCCTCACGTTAAGCTGTTTGCCGCAATAAATTCCAGAAATACAGGTATTTTTTGCGATTTGCCATGTTGTGATTTTTTTCGTCAAAAGTGCTTCGACAAGCAAGAAAAATAATAAACTCATAAACTCATGTTCTTTGAGGGGAATAAATATTGCGACAAAGAAGTGCACCATTTTTCCTTAGGTGCACTCAAAATTGAGAAATCGCGAAATTGGCAGAGACTGCTTTTTGTGGCCAGAATTTACATATTTTTTTTTCAGGAGAACAAAATCTTTCTCGCAAAACTAACTCGAAATCATTGTTCTGCGTCTAATGACTAGGCCTACAGCAAATTTCATCAAAATCGGGAATGGTGACTGGGACCTCGTGTTCGATCTTATTGGACACAACCAGCTTTGGGAGCCGCCATATTTAAAGTTTCCCTGTTATCTACTAGCTGCGAATTCACTGCTGTGGTTTATATAGAAAAGTACACATGTACCATGCAGCACCGGCCTCATCCTCTGGAGGGCCGTCTGCTTATTCATCAAGGCCACGCATCTATGTTTTAACTGATAACGCCTTTACAATTCTGCATGCTGGCGAACTGAGAGGGGGGCGTGCTCACTGGCGTGATGCAGTTGCTGTCGAAGGGTTCACGCTCGGGCGGCAGGCGAGCGCCTCGCTCCACGAGTTTTGCACGGAGCTGCGCCCATCTGCTGGGCGGACTGTTCTGATACCTTGGCGCCCTTGAAGCGACGGGAGCGCTGCTGGTTCATCTTTGCCCTTGGTGCCTGCGTAGAAACGGTATTGTTAACGAAGAGCTTGCGGAATATCACATGTCACTGATGCGACGATTAGGCCGGCAGTTGCAGTGTGCAGTCTTACCACACCGTCCACGCCATGTAGACAAGTTTCCTGGCCGAACGATGGCGAAGAATGCGGTCGAGGTACTCGAACATCGCTTTGAGCCTGTCGTCGTTGTTTTTCGGAGCCGGCCTACCGAACAGAAAAAAATAAGGGAAACCAACATAACTAAGTTATTCTGGACAGTGTCCAATCAATGAGCAAGCTCAAGTATTCCATCGTTTCGCTGAAGGTATTCATAGTTCCATACCTCCCAGTACTCCTTCGACAAAGCATCCATTTTCGCTATTTCAAATTGACGTCGTAAATTGAGGTGCCTGAACAATTTCATTTCGAGTATACAGGAGTCTAAAAGGTTCTTTGCGGCACTAAAATTATTCTATTTTACGTTTATCAGCGAGTGAGTTCGACGACCGGATTTCCTACGAGTGACGCGAAGCGCACTCATGCCGTTAATATTCGCCACTGATCAAGAAAACATTTTTAGGAAAACGAGTCGTCAGCGCTTACACAATAGGCTACACGATGCAACAAGTCCATAAGTGCTAAAAGGAGCACCGCTATTTGTAATTTGACGCGCAGTTCACGTGGGTAAACATGTGAAGGTGGTGGTATGAAGAGTTGCGGGAAAAAAAACATACAAATCAATACGAGTCGCTTGTTTTCTACTCATACAAACTGAACGTCAAACAGCAAAAGGGCAATTTTGATGAAGAATAAATGGTTAGAACTAGTGAATAAAGCGATATCAGCTTTTCCTCCGAGTTCATTCGTTTGAACATACAAGAGATAGTTTGCCAGTAGGAATGCCGTGCAATACTTGATGGCGCCGTAAGTACGAAACCACATTTCTTCAATTTTTTGTACCGAATTCCCATATTGAGAATCTCCTTCATAGACTGTCAAGTTTGTTTCCTTAAACAGAATAAATTTCCTTCAAATCGGTCCGTCGTTTGCCTCACTAAAGCAGTTCAGTGTTTACGCACATATGCATAGCGAAATCGCAATTGACTACGCGCTAAATGTTTGCACTTAGGAAGTTATACATTCAGTGGCAACAGCATAACCTCTTCCAGTGCTGTGACTTGCCTTTTCTCTGGATGCGAGCACATGTGGACGATGCTGTTCATGTCAACATACAGGCAGTCGAACTCTACATAATTCGGGTTCAGCTTGGTTGTGTCCACGGGAACCACCTCACCATCAACAATGGTTGGCTGGAAATCGGTGAAACAAAGCAAGTATACGTCATGCGTGACTTTAATGGTTAAGGAGCGAGATTGTAAAATTCGTTTGAACGTGCCTACACGTGCAATGGATGCCAACGTTTTGAACTGATAACTGTTGCCACACAGCAGTCCACCCAAACGAGTCGGTCCTTCTGACAAGTTAGTTTCTCGCTAGGCCTCACAAGCATCTCCTTCCCGCCGCCCTATGTTCCCAGCCACTGTTCTCGACCAAGCCATCATGCCGCAGTTTGACCTACTTCACATTTTTCTACGGTCGTTGTCATCCTCCATCAATGTCATGCCGTACTCATCTTCTTATCATGCCGTACTCATCTTCTTATCTTCGTGATACGTGTCATGCTTGGCGGATTTGTCATCGGCCGACGCCACTAATGACAAAGTAACCACCTTAGCCTCGCCGGACTGCGGCCTACGGCGGGAGGATCATAACTAGGCTGTGCCCTATGCGCCGTGTATAGTGAAAATATAAAGGCTACAGTATACAGTTAAGTGAAGATATAAAAGCTACACTACATTTAAAAGACTACAAGTAACGTCCCATCCACCTTCCTTGGCTTTATTGTCTGTTAATTTCATCACGTTGTGCCTAAGAAAGAACACAATCTCTTGATCCATTCCCTTTCTTTCGTTTAAAGGCAAGCAGGTGTTTTTTTAAAGGGACCCTAAAGCAGTTTTGACAATTTTGTATGAACGCATTGGGCTGGTAAAGCAGGTCCCAAGAATCATTTTCAGACCGAAGTTAAGGTCTCTGCGTCAACTGTTTGATTTATTACAATACTTTTAAAGTACACGGCCGGTGCCTCGCTTAATTCCTGGTGCGAATGATTTGATGATGCTGTAGCCTAAACGCTGGCAAGATTTCAATATCCGTTTCAGGGTCCCTTTAACGTATCCGTTCTCAGAAGGATGTTCGCATAATATCTGCTTGTATTGAGAAAGCGAAACGAAAACTATCAATAAAATGTTTACCTTCTCCTCGACGCAGCGGGCGACAATGGACGGGTATTTTTTGCTGATCCACGAAAAGAATCCTGGGATTCCCATCTGCAAACGGTATACAACGAAATAAAGCAGACCTCGCGCGATGTCGCAAAGCGGCGAGAACTGGTGCGATGCTCGTATCATAATACCGTAGTGGGTATTTTGCTAGTGTACTTTTATTAGTAGCCACAAGAGAGCTTATAACGGGCTCAAGAAATGCCGCTCTTCCAGCTTTCGTTGTGACTGTGCTGCGCTTTCCGCGCAGGCCTGGCGCTTTTTGGCGCTTTTGTTTTAATTTTGCTATGCCGTCAAACACAAAGCGATATTAGAAAGGCTGCCAGCCAGTCACCCATCAGTGTTTGGACTGACGCAAACAATGATGGGTAATGTTTTAGGGAAACAATGACGAGCGATGTTTAAGGGAAACCAGAGTGTTGCCCTAAAATTAAAATGCTGCATTTATGAGACTTGAGTGCGTGGGTTGACAGCAGCGACGTAAATAGCATTTATAATGTGGTCCCTCTACGTGAGCTTACGTCAAACGGATCACTGTATTTACGTAGCTACTGGGCCAGCCTGAGCTAGATAGGGCCCATTTTGATGTCATAAGCGTTTCGCGTTCGGCAAGCGTATGTGCAGTAACGGACAAATTAAACGCACATAAACCACAATGTATAAGTGGTTTCGCGAGTGATAATCCGGAAGAACATGTCCGATCACTAATTATGTGGTTGTCAGTCGTGGTTTTGGACTTAAATAAGCGCGCAAGTTGAAATCGTGCTAACTGGCTCGCATTTAAAAGGGCGCGCGTGAATAGATAACCACGCAGGTGAGAAGGCCGCCCCAGGGAAATTATGAGCTGACCCTGTCGCACCACCCAGTTCTTCTTGGAGCACAAGAAAGCCGACGATATAGTTAGTTTCTCCAAGGGAGCCCGTGTCGCAATCATGGGCTTCTCTCATTGTAGCTATGTATACTTGCCGCCAATCCGGAAAAGAAATCCTGTTGCACGTTTTTGCGGTTATACCGATGTGTGTGGTGCATGCTGAAACGATGATGACGCACCGGTTATGAACCGCCAAAACTTTGTTCTTTTATATTCACGACGATTTACCGTTCTTCCATCAACGGCTGACCGAGCTGCACTCGTGTCGCGTGTCATTTTGTAATGACAACGGATTTGACGTTCACCACTGCGCCAACAAATGCCGGTTTTGTATGGTATATATTCATGAACTCGAATAATCGTTTACTCACTGTCGCTTGACTTGTTTCCGCTTCGGATTTTTGTGAAGCCCAGTGCTCGCTCCAAACCGCCAGCCGCTGCCACGCTGCCGCTTCTTTTCTTCTTCTCGTTCGAAGCCAGGGACGCAATGCCGCACGAGCTGCACGAAAGCTTGGCAAAGAGGCGGTGCTCACAAAATTCGATATAAGGAAGAACACACTGCTAGACAAGAACTTCGGACTCAATTTTATACACTTTCTAAGGGCACATTATGTAATGGGTACCTCCCGCATTGGAAGCGGACGCTCAACCATGTAGCCACCGCTGCGGTGGCTTCATGGCTGAGCGTCCGCTTCCAATGCGGGAGGTACCGGGTTCGATTCCCAGTGCCGACCGGGAACCCACCGGTTTTTCTAAAGGGGTAGAGGAGTACACCTACCTGGCGCTCGGTTGTTAATGGGTACTCATCTCGAAAGGTGGCCCCATAAGGTTCTGCAAAGACCCCTGGGCGCACCTTAACCCACCACAGCTTTGGTGAAATAGTTGAGCATCCGCCTCTGCTGTGGGAGGCAGAGAATTGCTGCCGCCGGGTACCTACCGGTAAAATAGGGACAAGCGCACTTCCGGCCTGGTGCTCGGCAGAACGAAGTTCAAAGTCGCTTGGGAGGGCACCCACCCTGTGGGAAATTGGCGGCATGGGACCGCCAGACCTAAAAATAAGGTCACCCTCTTGACCGCAGCGGTGGCTACATGGTTGAGCGTCCGCTTCCAATGCGGGAGGTGCCGGGTTCGATTCCCAGTGCCGACCGGGAACCCACCGGTTTTTCCTAATGGGTAGAGGAGTACACCTACCTGGCGCTCGGTTGTTAATGGGTACTCATCTCGAAAGGTGGCCCCATAAGGTTCTGCAAAGACCCCTGGGCGCACCTTAACCTACCACAGCTTTGGTGAAATAGTTGAGCATCCGCCTCTGCTGTGGGAGGCAGAGAATTGCTGCCGCCGGGTACCTACCGGTAAAATAGGGACAAGCGCACTTCCGGCCTGGTGCTCTGCAGAACGAAGTTCAAAGTCGCTTGGGAGGGCACCCACCCTGTGGGAAATTGGCGGCATGGGACCGCCAGACCTAAAAATAAGGTCACCCTCTTTTTAACCGCAGCGGTGGCTACATGGTTGAGCGTCCGCTTCCAATGCGGGAGGTGCCGGGTTCGATTCCCAGTGCCGACCGGGAACCCACCGGTTTTTCTAAAGGGGTAGAGGAGTACACCTACCTGGCGCTCGGTTGTTAATGGGTACTCATCTCGAAAGGTGGCCCCATAAGGTTCTGCAAAGACCCCTGGGCGCACCTTAACCCACCACAGCCTGGTGAAATAGTTGAGCATCCGCCTCTGCTGTGGGAGGCAGAGAATTGCTGCCGCCCGGGTACCTATCGGTAAAATAGGGACAAGCGCACTTCCGGCCTGGTGCTCGGCAGAACGAAGTTCAAAGTCGCTTGGGAGGGCACCCACCCTGTGGGAAATTGGCGGCATGGGACCGCCAGACCTAAAAATAAAGTCACCCTCTCTTTTTTTGTCGAGTCAGGGGAATCGATGGCGTTCTTTCATAAACAAGTGAAAATGGGGCCTCCTGCGTTCCGGCTCCAACTATGGCCCTGAGTTCTTGGCGTACGTACTCAGATGGCATGCTGCCCCCGACTCGAGGCCATGTAGCCACCGCAGTGGTGGCTACATGGTTGAGCGTCCGCTTCCAATGCGGGAGGTACCGGGTTCGATTCCCAGTGCCGACCGGGAACCCACCGGTTTTTCATAATGGGTAGGGGAGTACACCGACCTGGCGCTCGGTTGTTTCTGGGTACTCATCTCGAAAGGTGGCCCCATAAGGTTCTGCAAAGACCCCTGGGCGCACCTTAACCCACCACAGCCTTGGTGAAATAGTTGAGCATCCGCCTCTGCTGTGGGAGGCAGAGAATTGCTGCCGCCGGGTACCTACCGGTAAAATAGGGACAAGCGCACTTCCGGCCTGGTGCTCGGCAGAACGAAGTTCAAAGTCGCTTGGGAGGGCACCCACCCCGTGGGAAATTGGCGGCATGGGACCGCCAGACCTAAAAATAAGGTCACCCTCTTTGACCGCAGCGGTGGCTACATGGTTGAGCGTCCGCTTCCAATGCGGGAGGTACAGGGTTCGATTCCCAGTGCCGACCGGGAACCCACCGGTTTTTCTAAAGGGGTAGAGGAGTACACCTACCTGGCGCTCGGTTGTTAATGGGTACTCATCTCGAAAGGTGGCCCCATAAGGTTCTGCAAAGACCCCTGGGCGCACCTTGACCCACCACAGCCTTGGTGAAATAGTTGAGCATCCGCCTCTGCTGTGGGAGGCAGAGAATTGCTGCCGCCGGGTACCTACCGGTAAAATAGGGACAAGCGCACTTCTGGCCTGGTGCTCGGCAGAAGAACGAAGTTCAAAGTCGCTTGGGAGGGCACCCACCCTGTGGAAATTGGCGGCATGGGACCG
The DNA here is from genome assembly GCF_013339695.2 of Rhipicephalus sanguineus. NCBI lineage: Eukaryota > Metazoa > Arthropoda > Arachnida > Ixodida > Ixodidae > Rhipicephalus > Rhipicephalus sanguineus. The sequence goes on from NW_023614722.1 coordinate 12,503, forward strand.
CCAGACCTAAAAATAAGGTCACCCTCTTTTTTTTTTTGTCGAGTCAGGGGGAATCGATGGCGTTCGTTCATAAACAAGTGAAAATGGGGCCTCCTGCGTTCCGGCTCCAACTATGGCCCTGAGTTCTTGGCGTACGTACTCAGATGGCATGCTGCCCCCCGACTCGACTCCTGTCAGACGCGAACTCGTGTAGGGAGTGCTGTTCAAAGTTGAACTGGAGCGAAGCGTCCAGACCAAATGCGGACGATGAGGACGCGGGTGCGGCACCGTACGCACTCCAAAACCTAAGGGTTGAGGCTGCGGCTGTTGCGGAGCTGCGGTGTCCGCGGAGAATTCACCCACCCGCTGGTACAGACATGGCCCTCTGCAGTCGACCGTGCTGGGGAGGAGGGGGACCGGGATAGCCCCCCCCCTGATAGTTGGAGCAAAAGGAAACTGCTCCCCGAAGGGCGGCTGGTTCCGAGCGAGGCCCGCTCCGGGACTGACCACAAGTTACAAGTTACACACAAGTTATAAGGAATGTTAAGCAAGCCAGCAACGGCGCCAGTATTCTGTACTGCGACAAGCAGCTCGTAAGCGTGCCAAAGCTTCCCAACGAATCTGCGCTCGACGAGAAACCCGTGGCCTTCGCGATAGCGGTAACAACGACTTCTTTGAACGCCAACAGAAGGTGTTTTTACCAAAGCACTCCTATCACCAATCCGACTCGCTGCATACGTTAAGACAGCACTGAAAACAATGCTAAGCCCAGTGGACAAAGGTCGCACTCTCGAACATCGTGCCATGATCATCATCGTTGCCGTGGCGGTTCTTGGTTCCCAACGAATCAATCAGCGAAAAGACAGTGCAGGCCGCCAGGCTGCCCAGCTTCTAGAGAACACATCAGTAATGGCGAAGATCCATGTCTGTCTTCGTCTCATCCCCCCTCGACACCGCAAGGCGATGTTCTGCCAGTTTAGTCACGTAAGCGACCTCGACCAGCCTGTAAATGTTTGGTATGTGCCAGCACAACCTTGAAGGCGTGCGCTGCACCAATCACACGAGGCTGTCAGGACATCCTCCGATAGGAATCGCTCGCGATCCGAAGTGTTCGGTGTGGCTGAGATAATATAAAGTGTACTCATTATGTATGACGTCGGTGCGGCTGAGTAAAGCGAACTACTATGGTTTACTAACGAGTACACTATTCACGATCAAACTTTCAAGTTAACTTGCCTCCATCTACTCTACACGCTCACACCGAAAGATAAATTAGCTAGAGTGCGACGATGTCCAATGGCGGCAACAAGGCAGGCGATGAGTCATTCGCTCACACCGATGCGAGCCCACTCGCAGGCGTCGCTCTCATAAAAAGCGAATGCAACGGCAGCAAAACATGGGCACCGCGACGTACGCTGTGCGGCGATTCATGTTGAGCGCGGCTGCTTTGGTGTCAAGCATGTTGCTTCGAACAGTACACACCACTGATGACGCTCCACTACAATAAACACCTTTACGGTGGACTTTCGGCGTTAGCCAGCTTTCGCGCTTTGCTATCCACTTCAGGCGTCAGCGCACTTATCTGCCACGGGTGGAAGACGACGGCGCCCGACGTGTTCCTTGTAATTGAGGACCTTAGACTACGTCTGAGCATCGCCCACTACACCATTAGAGTACGTGCTGAAATTTACCGCCTTTAAGGATGTGGGCAGAACAAATCTGCGCGAAGGCGCAGATTTGTTCTGCCCACATCCTTAAAGGCTGGCGATGCGTGTGTCAGCAGGCCTTCAATTGCCTTATCACAAAAATAAATTGATTTTCTTCAGAACGCTTGCACACGTGAGGCTCATAGCGTGCTATCACGATGATTATGTTCCATAGTTTTCACTGTTTTTATCTTTTTTGTGTCTTCCTATATTTGTCAGATACTGCACAACTATAATATGCGCGGTGCTAGCAAATAAATCTTGTTGTAAGTCAGCGCCGCCGTCTGTGACCTTCTTTCTCTTGTCCGCCGTTTTTAGCGCTGTTTTTTATGTGAAGTATGTCGTACCAACTCGCCCAGCAACCACTTTTAGTAGATATAGATTTTTTGTCATCGTTGTGTAAACATGAAATATATATAAATATATAAGAAATAATATTACTGTTGGAAAATCAAAACTAAATGATAATCACGATTTTATTCGGGGACGTTTCCAATAGATTCTCTGTATCTGTACTAATGCAAATACTTTTCTGCGGTGTAATCAGCTTGCGCGGTTTGTTGGTTGGTTGGTTGGTTCCTAGAGCAATGGCTCAACCCACCATGGGGTATCGGCCATGAAATCGTGCGGCGTAGGATTTCTGAAGGAAGAGAAAAAAAAAAACACGGCTGATCCCTCTGTCATAGGAATCGGTACAAACACAAAAGTGAAACTGTGTTCACAGACGTAGTTGAGCGTTTGTTGTGCTTCTTTCGCCCCAAGCGCCAAGGAATGAATGCTACAGCATCAAATTGTAATGTTACGCGAAGAACGGCAAGATACTATTGATACTATTGATGCACAAACTCTAGATAACTTTAATCAGTATTTCACTAAAATTGGTCCGACCTTAGCAATGCAGTTTCTTCCTACACTGCTCAATGTTTTTCGCCGTCATTGCCGAATACGTTTGCGGTACACAACATTAGCCTCGAAGAAATTCAAAGCACTACTGCTAATTTAGCCACAATAAAGCCAGCGGGAAGATGGGATTACAGCGCGGTTAGTAAAGGACAATATTGACGTCTTGGGCCCTATCTTATGCCATATATATACCCACTCCTTGCGTACGTCAACATACCCATCCTGCTGAAAAATGCTAAAGTAGTACCAGTGTACAAGGATGGTGATCGCTCTGACCCTTCAAGTTATAGGCCTATATCGTTTTAAGCATAATAAATAACATCTTTGAAAAGATTCTAGCAAAACGGATGCGCGTCTTTCTGAAAAATATCGTGCACTAGTGCGCCGAGCAACATGGATTTAGGTCGCACCACTCCACCTCCACTGCTGTACTATCTTATCACAAAAATTAACGAAGCACTAAATAATAATCTCCTTGTAGCAGTAGTTTTTTTTTATTTAAAGAAAGCATTTGATACGGTGACCACGATATCTTACTAATGAAATTACAACACTACGGTTTTCCGCGGCAAAATGTTTGACTTGTTTTCTAGTTACACGAGCGGACGTCAACAAATGGTCATTATGCGTGATCTCACCTCCACCCTGTTAAATATACACACAGGGTACCGCAAGGCTCCGTTCTGGGACCCTTACTCTTTCACTTTACGTAAACGATCTACCAAACATATTGACATCGGCGGAGATGCTAATGTACGCTGATGACACAGCCGTTATGTACTGCCGACAATATGAGGGATCTAGAGCATAAAAGTAATTCAGAACTAAAAAAAATTTGTCAGGGTTTCAGCGTACAAACTGACACTTAATGCTAAAAAAACTAAAACACTATTTCCACTCCCGTTATCAGGAATAAGTAATGAGTCTATTTACATACAATAAACACTGCGTGCTTGAGCAAACGAAAGATTCAAATATCTGGGGGTAATTTTCGATAGCCATTTAAACTGGCAAAGCCATATTAACTCAGTATGCGCTAAACTAGGATCTGGATGCAGTACGTTATAACCGCTAGAAATTATTTTATAAAGTAGTATTCTCCGAATCTCATTTCGCTTTTTTTTCATTGTCACCATCATATTGCATAGATTCATGGGCATGGACTTTTAAAACATATCTAGAACCCTTACGATACTACAAAAGCGAGCACTTCGAATAATAAACAATGCTAGATATGATATCAAACAGCGCGCATTGTTTTATAATATGGAAATCATACCATTTGATAATTTACGACAGCAAAAAATTGCACTTAACGTCCATAATGTCATTTCTTATACCTGCCCTTTCATATTACAGTATTTTCATCTTCTTCCCGCCTTACCAGACGTGCCACACTCACATAATTTCAATCTTCCGCTACAACAATGTGTACGGAAAACGATTGCTACAAT
>NW_023614723.1:0-40000 GCF_013339695.2 Rhipicephalus sanguineus
CGCAAAAAAAAATCTTTTTTTACTCACTACCTTAATACCGCTGTCACATGAACAGCCTTAACCGCGGTTAAGCTAACTACGGTTACGGCTAACCAAGGTTACAGGTAGCTACACGGCAGACATTACCGCAGTTAGTGTACTAATTGTGGTTATTGCAAACGGGTGATTCCACGAGAGATCGACACGGATCCGAAAATAGATATTTTAGATTTGATTGAGTATTTTATATTTTATGCATGTCCCATGCCAGTAGCCCAAAAAAGGAACTTAATTTCCTTATTAACTGCATAATTTACGAGGGAAAAAATATCAAACATATTCAATCCGGAGGGACCAATTCCATTACCTGTCGTTCTCGAAAGTTCACGACGTCGTAAAATGCAAATATTATCGTTACAAAGAATATATTTTGTGTATGAAATGTACGCGCAACAAAGAGTAAAGTAACATTGTTGGAAACTTGTAGAGCTAAGGAAACTGTTTTTGAAAAATGTCTAAATATGCGACATTTTATAGTAGCTACAAAGTTGATAAAGCTTATCAACTTTGTTTTAAAAATAAATTTTGCTTTTTCTATCTGCAACTGCAGCGAATTTTCTGCTTATTGAACTCCTGAGCGAATGAGGCTGATCTTGAAAACCCTCACATAAACGCTCACAATTTTTGCGGTAATTATACAGGTTAAAATGAACAAAAAATGTTTATGCACAGATATTTTTTACGTGACTAGCCCATTTAAGCATTTCTTTACTACCTCAAAATTCGCTCATCTATTTTGCTAGCAGAAGCCCACCATCAGAATTATTGTAAATTTCTGGAGATTTCATTGATGCTTTCTTTGCGAATAGCGTTGATGATTGAATCTCATATTCTGTATAATGTCACATTGAGAAAAATGGCTTCACCATGTGTCAGAGTCAGAAGCCATCACACGTAACTCTAAAGGCAACTTTAAACCACTTTACCATAGCTATACGTCCGGTACATTTTTGCAAGTATTACTCGTTAAATCAGCATTTTGGGTATATTCGTTGTTTGGGTTAGAAGTTTTACGTGAAGCATGAATTTCAGATTTAAATTATTGTTACTGTGTGTTCCTGCAGCAAAGACACATCGATTAAAATTTATGATTGCGGAGTAACGGCAGAGGTAACGTCCGTTACTTTCTTTTCGGTAACGGTAACGGTAACGCGTTACATTTTTTTGTAGGTAACGTAGGGCGGTAACGCGTTCCTTTTTTTATAGTGTAACGAGTAACGTATTTAGTTACTTTTTTTCAGTAACACCTACAACACTGCATGTGTGTTAGTAAGCCATCCTAGCCCTCTCTGACAAGGAATTAAGTTTCCTAGGAAGCACTGGCGCACGCACGCATTGACCGGTTTTGCATTATTTCACGCTTTTGTTTGTTTTGTTTTGTTTGTTTTTGATTGCGCAGCGTCTACCTTAACGTTTTTCGCTTAGCGCATCCTCTGTCACATGTTCATCTTTTGCATTTTGTGCCATATATAAATGTTCGATTCTGCTTAATAAAATCAGTTGGAAGTGAGCGCCTGTCCTCGTTTTCTCTGTCTGTCCAAGTACCCCGTTTGCGCTATACAATTCGTCAACATGGAGGCTTGTCTTCTTCAGGGCCCTGACGGAAACTAGTCCCCGTGTCGAGTCGTTGGTTTCAGCGACATTCCCTTTTCGACAATTTCTCTTCACTTCATCCTTGTGCTTCATTCAGTAGAGCTATAGGTGAGACGACGCTTACATATTGCACAATGGCTGTGCCACATACTAAGTTTTGTCATTGTTAAGTGTTTGACAACAATTTCGCGAATGATGAATCATGCAAAAAAAAAGTTGTGTTTTTGAGGGCTGGATATTATATAGCTGCATTTTAGCTACCGCGATATTTTGTGCTCTTTTGCCGCTTCTGTATAATGTTATCTATATAGGCGCATGCTATATCTCATTTTGTGGTTTTTACGCGTCTATGTTGCACAGGAATCGTTGCTGTTTTACATAATAAGTTACTACATGACCACTTTTGTCTGTGAATCTAGCGAGCTCTCACTCTGTAATAGTAATTACAGAATAAAGTAACTGTAATTACTATAACAGAGAGGGCTTCCTATAAACGTGCACTAATATTGCATGCACAAAAAGAAAACGCCAAAAAGAAAAGAGATCCTGCATGACGTCTTAAAAACGTATTTTCAAAGGGAATGCAATGGGATATTTTAGGTATCCAGCAATCCCTTTTACAAAATGGGATTTTTTGCGACGTTTTAAACATGTTTTATAGCTGGTCTTAAAAACGGATTCTAGCCGGACATTAGTCGAGATATATGACGTTTTCTAGACCTTTAGCTTCTATTCCGTGACTTCTTCTAGACGTTTTTATTGTCTCGGATAAACGTTTATAAAACATCAGTTATCCGTCTTGTGCTACCTGGGTAGACTGCCTTGACGACCGCGCGCATCGAGGCACTCTATGACCCGTTCAAGTGGACGCAACGTCACCGTGTGCACAGCGGCCGGAGCCTGCGCCTACTGTTGCACATCTTCCAGTTAACCAGTGTGCATATAGCGAATATGACGAATGCAACGGTGCCTGAAGTATTTTCTACAAGAAGTAGCACCCTCTTATGACGTTCAGTCAGCTGATACGGTCGCTGAGGCGAAGCCATAGGCGTGCGCAGGGTTCCATCAGGGGCGGCAAAGGTTCATCGCAGCGCCCCCCCCCCCCCACGAAGTCAATGTACAAGGCAGATTCCCCCCCCTCTTAAGTGACTAGGGGGGTCAATTTGTCACATCAATTTGTCAAACGTTCACTACCGCAGCCATTGCATTAGGAAACGAGCGGAATGCAGGAATATCTCGTTTCTTTTGATTTCTTCCACCGTGATCTGACCTTTGCAGCACGCTCTGTTTTCGTGGTATCGCACGCCTTCATGCCAGAAGCCTTTCTTCGTTGGCTGGTAGCGTGAAAAGCGCGTACATCTCTTTGCAGGATCTGTAGCCACTGTTACAAAAGGGCACAAAGCACCTTGCCCGTTCTTCCGCAGCGCAAGAACACTTGGCCCCAAGCTCAAGTTTGGGCGCGACGCTCGCGCGGCTGAGTTATGGGGTCAGACGCTGCCCGCGAAGGCGGTTAGTCGCCGGATTTGCCAGCGGCGGCGGCAAGGACACGTGCGCGCATGCGCTCCTCATTCAACCCAGAGCACTGCTAGTCAGCAATAGTTACATTGTGACGCACCACAGATGCAATCCGAGAGCTCTGCGCGGAAGCGGGGGAGGCAGTGTTGTGGCCGTGGATGCTCCCAGTTGCGATAAGAGCAGTGGCGCCGCTCTACGTTGCATGTCCGCTTGCAGCTTGTACTTCCAGTTAAAGCAAAGTCACAAACATGAAAATGAAGCCCTTCTACAAGCATGCTCTCAATCGCATGTTTTCCTGCGATTGAGCACCTGAACTGCGCGTCCGCTTTGTCCTTGCGCCATTCGCGTGAGCAGCAGCGCAGTAGGGGCTTGAAGAAGGGTGAGACGCGTGTTCCACGCCCGTCCTGTGTCGATGGCCCTGCCTCGACCGCTCAAGGGAAAAAAATGTTGCACTAAACATGAAAGCTGTAGGAAGTGCAGCGCAGTGATTGCCCTTGAGCGACGCTCTCGTACACAGGCAAGCAAGCGCTGGCTCGTGCAGCCTGCTCGACATCCATGGCGGAAAAGGAAACCTTCCGTCCAGTGGTGCCCTCTCCCTTCCTACTTTCCCTCCTCTTCACCCTCACTTTCTTTTCCAACCCCTTGTTACCCTATGCTTACACGGCTATGCTATACTTTAGCCTTCCCCTCCTCCTTTCCTTCCTCCTCACCCTCACTTCCCTTTTTCACCCCTTGCTATGCTATACTATATATATACAGCTATGCCATGCTTTACCCTCCTCCTTTCTACTTGCGTCACCCTCGCTCCCTATGTCTTACTATGTCATGTCTTATGCTATGTCTTACCCTCCATTCCCTCCTTTCCATTCTCATCGCCCTCACTTTTCTTTCCCACCCATTGCTATACAGTACTAAACACGGCTATTCTATGCTCTACCCTCCCCCTCCTCCTCACCATCACTTCCCTTTCCCGCCATTTCCTATACTGCACTTCACATGGCTATGCTATGCTATACGCTCCCCCTCCTGCTTTCCTTCCTCGTTCCTTCCTTCCTCACATCTCTCCTCCTCGCCCTTAATTCCCTTTTCCACCCCTTTGTTATACTTACTATACACGGCTATGCTATGTTTTACCCTCCCCTTCCTCCTTTTCCTCCTCCTCAGCCTCACATACGGGGGTAAGCCGAGCATAACCAGGCACTGTTAAAAAATATCACCGGCCAAGCACTCCGTACTAAGCTGAAACGTGCGGCCCCGGTGTTTATCACTGGAATAATCCCGACGGTTCACTCAAGTCTTTCTCAGTTATTGGTTACGTCTGTCCAGAAATCTTCGTGTTTGCCGCCCGTATGCTCCATTCTTAGTGGATCAGCGGTGAGCAGTGGGATTTGACCCATTTCTGTGGCACGTACGTTTCTTGCCCGTGGACGACTGCTTCATGTCTAGCGGACCAGTGGCGGTGGGTAGTGGGGCTTGTCCAACTTCTGTGTCACGTGCACGCTAGGAGTTTTCGCGTACGTAGGATGGAGGAAACTTTGGTTTCGCCTAGCTATACACAGCTTCTCTGTGATATACGGTATAAGACAGGGAGATACGATCTCTCATATGATACTGACCGCGTGTTTACAGGAGGTTTTCAGAGCCCTTAATTGGGAACAGTTAGAGATAAGAGTGAATGGAGAATACCTTAGTAACAAAGGAAAGTGTATGGATCAGAAACAGTCGTCCTTTCCTCTCGCTCGCAGAAAGGACTCGGACATTGTGACCCCGTACGAGAAATTCGTGCTTTTCGACCCGCTGGTGAAGAGCATTAAGCGTGACTACGACTACACCCAGAACAAGACCAAGATGGTGGCGTGGTTTGTCTCCGACTGCTGTACATCCAACCGGCGCCTCGACTACGCACACGAGTTGCAGAAGTACATACAGGTAAGCGGCGGCGTTGGTCACGTGCACTTCAAAACTCACGGAGAGGAAGAAAACAGTGGTTGTCATACAGCACACAGTCGGAGGCATTTGTTTAGGAATGCTCTTTGCCTGTCAGGTCTCGCCCAACACGTTAAGGACGTGCTGAGCAAGGGCCCGGAGGAGAAGGAGATTTTGGGCAGTGGCGTATCAACATGTTCACAAGTGGGGGCCCGCTCTCGTTCACTTCATGAAAATATGGTCCTGACGAAGACCGGACCACGGCCGAAACGTCGAATAATTTTTTCCTCTCTTGTTGCTGTCACCGAGGGTCTTTTACTTAGAAGGGAAGCTTTTTTTTTTTTTTTTGAGGGGCTCGTTTCTTTGTTAGACACAATCGGATGAATGCAACAGATACTTAGGCCAAGGAATGCATAGGGGACATTGTTTCCTTAAGCGTAGTGTAGTAATTATGACGTAACTAGAAATGAATTGACGTCTACGAAAAAAATCACCTTTTCCCTCGGTGAGATCCGAACCCACAACCTTTGAATTACGCATCCGATGCTTTTCTACTCATTTCTCTCTACTACGCCTTCGGCCCCTTCACCACCATGTCGGTTGCTGCATACATAGAGTCTCATCTAACTCTAGCCATAAATGCACTGGATGACGATGCGACCCAATGCACACTGCTAACTATTGCAAGGAGTCAGTCACAGAGGCGAAGGCAGAAATGTTTTTTGGGGGTGGAGAGGGGGGGGGGGGTCATAAAACGAACGGAGGCGATTCGTTCTATCCAGCCGCATGCGATTGGTCAGTGTAGGGCCGTGACGTCTGTCACGGTTCCACACTGACCATTCGCGTGCGGCTGGACAAAAAAAATTTTTCGGGGGGGGGGGGGTCACGGGCTCGGTGTGCCACCCCCTGGCTACGCCACTGTTCAGTTAAGCAGAACACTATTTGTGTTCTGCTTAACTGCTTAATTACGCAAAATTACTTAGTTAACTAACTTAATATAACGGAACTGGGCAAAATACTTCGATGAGAAAGTTGTAGGCCGGTTTTTAGCACGCCCGATTAGACAGTTTCTAACTTTATATATATGAAGTATTAGTGTTGTTCTTGTTGTTTTTCTTTGTTTCTTTTTTTACTGCGGGTGCCCTCCAGATATAAAAAAGAAAAAAAAGCGAAAATACCACGTGGAAGAGTCTAAACAAAAGCCGAGTACCACTTTCTGACATTTAAAGTTTTCTCATATAAATCCCTCAGAGCATGAAGAGCAAGTCCAGTTGATTACTTTTCTTTACGGAAACCGGGCAGAGTAGGGTGTGTAAGATTGTAAAAGTGAATGAATGAAAAGTGATTATTAAAATACTTAAACAAACTTAATATTCCTTCACCTGACAAATTTCGATTTAAATCTGGTTACTCTGACCTAGCACTTACATCTCTCGCTGAACAACTAAAAAAAAAAAAGAAACCATTGATGACGGTAAATTTGCAGGATCCATACTTGCAGACTTTTTTAGTGAATTTTACAGCATTGGCCATGAGGTTCTTAAGCCTTTGTATCCCAGCGTCCACATATGTGGACAAAACATATCAGCGAAGTGGGATCGGGCTAGCCAACGCATTGCCTTAAAACGCGATTTGATATGTTGACATTACTTCAGCATTTCATAAAAACATCTATATGCGTCATCTTTTGTGAAGAAACAACGGTAAGTGCGCACAGAACAATGGCGTTCTTCGGAAGTCGCTTGTGGTTGTGTATGCCTACATTTTTTTATAAGTTCACTCTAAATTCGTAAGAGTTCTTTTATATTATTCGGCTTTATTCGAAAAAAGGAAGGCTGTATCTTGTTTCTGTATGACTTTTGTTCCACTGTGAGCGACCAAAGTTGTGTAAAGTTGAGTTGTCGCTGCGGCGTCCACGTTTGTGGGCGCCAAGCATACCGAGTTCGTGTAAGAAGCTGATAGAACGCCGCACGGTAGGGCCCGCTTCGGTTGCCGTGCGGCTATGCACAAAACCTTGTCTCTATATAGCTAAATATGCCTTTTAGAAGTTATTTAGGATTGATTTGCTTTATTCGGGACGTGGATTAAGTGATGAAGACATAACTACCATAATTTTCGAGCTGACTAACGGAAGCGAGTGTTCCGATTTGGAGAGCACCGATGATTAGCGCGTTGAATCAGAGCCGTCAAAAGCAAAGGCCTCTTGAACAATGTTACTGCTGATGATAACATCATTCAGTTTGAACGTAAGCATGAACGCATTGCTAATGATGATCAACGACAGTAAAGACGATGACGAACACGTTGAAGTAGAGCTGTGGGAAGGGCAAGCAAATGGGCATTGAATGGTGATAATTATGGCGATGATAAAAGTGTTGAACATGAGGATTAACGATTTGATGATGGCGACAATAAACGATGAAGATGAAAGTGTTGAATCAGAGCCGTTAGCAAGCGGCCACGTGCACGTTTCTGGCGATGATGTTGATATTATTCATGAGCGCGTTGAACTGATGATGAAGATGTTGACTATGGTAAGTAGTGACGATGATAACGAATAATGCGTTGAAACAGAGCCGTTGGCAAGCAAACTTCCCATGTACGATAACGAATTGATGATAGTCCCAGTGTAACTGCAGGTGTTCAGCGTCTACATATGTGGGCACTCGTTTTCTTCTAGAACTAACGATAAAATTTCCTGGTTTTTGGTTTATTCCCACTTTCGTACGTATTGTAATTGCATATACGCAAAAAAAAATAGTTCCTTGCGCAACTGGATTGTCTGTGGGATACAAAGGGTTAATGTTAAACTAGACTCAATAGGCACAGGTCCTCCGTTACTACTGCTACGCGATTAATTACGAGATAGGTATCGGGTTAGTCTATGCAATGCTTATTTTAAACCTAAAATGACTAATTTAGGTGTACCGCGGGAATCTATTTCGGGCATCTTACTCGTTTTACTTTATATTAATAGCCTACCTAACTGATCGCTTCTTCTATAAGTGTATATTATATGTTGATGACAAAACAATCATTAATTCTAGCGAACATCTGTCAACGGTAGTAACCCGGCTTAATAGTGATCTTCATAACTTGTTAGGATAGTGCAGAATTAATAGACTTACCATGAATCCCACGAAAACCAAATTTATGTTGTTCTCATCGCAAAATAAATCATCGCAGTGCATTCCGCCAATTTCCATTGATAACCATTATCAGCAAGTGAACAGTGCACATATTTAGGTGTAAATTTCGATTGTAACCTAAAATGTCAAAAGCATACAACTCACCCTCACCTTAAAAAGAAGTTATCAGATGTGATACGCATTTTTATTTGGGCACGTCCGTTCTCTCACCCTATTTCGCGTTTGTACACTCTCACGTTAATTGCTGCATAACCTTCTGGTGTAACACATACACATTTCCCCTCAAAACCCAGAACCAGGCAATTCAAATAGTCACATCAAGTCGACCCACCTACGATGTGAAAGAGTTGCTAAAGGATAGTAGCATTTTCTACGTTGACGCCTTCGTCAAATATAATCTTCCTACTTTTCTTTTCAAACAAATAAATGAAGAAATCTCGTTGTCGTTAACCCCTTCATCATCTCTAATGAACACTAACCCAACTCCTTCCACGCTGCCACCAAACGATTTTCACGCTGCCACCACTAAACGACCCGCAGCTATGGTGCCGCAGCGGCGCACGGGCGCTGCCATGTTTGATCACGTGATCGTAACTGGTCTTCTCCCAGCCAGTTGCCCCAGCCAACAAATTGGGCCAGCGAAGAGGCCGTGGCCGTACAGCCGTACTATACAAGCTGGTTGCAGCAGGGTGTAAACAAGTCACATGTTTGCGCAGCAAAACATAGTTCTACATGTAGGCCTAATCACTTCAAAGTTGGTAACGTTGAGACATTTTCATTTGTTTGGTACGTATACGCCACAGCGATAAGTGATATGTTTAATCTACTTTGCATTTATGGCGTATGCCTTTAGTTGTTTTAGCAACCGCCAGTAGCTGGGGTTACAAGCCAACATGGCAGCACCCATGCAGACGCGATCGCCCGCTTCGATCCGAACTCGCGCTTGCTATACTCGCCCGCAGTCCTCACAGCAATAAATAAATTGTGAAATCGGCTATCGCTTTGTGTCAGCGCACTCTGGGCAAAAAACATCAGGTATATGCCTTGTCTTTATTATTGAGATCAGCTGTGTTTATTTAGCCATGTCTGCTAAGCCTCGTATCCGAGAATATGAGAATGAATCTTGGAAACACTGCAAAATACCGCCGAATACATTGCTCTCGAAGCGTCAGGACGCAAATATATGCGTATGTTTCGAACGTATGGGTCACACAGCGCAGGACGACGACGTAGTAAATTTGAGGCGGAAGGAAACTGCACCCACAGGTGCCGCCATGTTGACTTTTCTGACGCTGCCGTCTGCTCGTTTTTACTTGCGTGCGACGCGGAGAGCAGCGCTGCCAAAGGCCACGGTAGGGGGACAGCCACGGTGCGGTGGCGCCATCTAGTTTTGATTGAACAAACCATCTGCGTTGTAGCACGGCCACCTGGATCGGGGCGCGCGGCGGTGTTGCTCCGGCCGTCCCATTCGGCGCGCGCCCCTTTGAAAAGTTGTAATTGAGGTAGTTCAGACGCGCGCCGCGACGCGGCGCTCTCCTCCTACCCCCTTGCGAATGATGCCGCGCTGACCGCGCCGTAGACAGCCGCAGATGTGTTTGGAAAAATGCACACTGGACATCGTGCACGTGGTGACTGGAATCAGGGTACGCTATTATGTAATGTTAATCGGGCTTTACACAGTGAGTGTTGTTCTCTGTAGCATGTTACAATCGAGATAGAGCCAAGCAGCGTGCTTAAGAGACTTCGTGTGGCGCGGCGCGTTCATGTGCCATGACCACGGCCGCTACATAAGTGCCATGACACATATATTGTGCCGAGTACGTGATTTTCCGTGCTTCTCATTCTTCTTTGTTTTGGCAATCGTTTCTCCCACGGCCGTCTGGACCGGCGCGCGCCATGCTTCTTTCTAAAGGAAATACATTTTGTCGTCGTCGGCACTACATAGCTATCTTCTGCGGTCGAGCGCTGTCTTAAGAGCATCACGTTGCTGGAAAACAATTGCGGTAATGATAATGCTGTAGTCGTTTTCTCCTTGCCGATGATAGGCAACATTTTGATATGGGCACGTCTCTTTGCATTCTGAAGTTCCCACGATACGACAGTGATGTGAATGCGACGTTCTTATTTAAGCGCAGGCCGCATGTAGGCGAATTTGAACGCGAAAGCGATGAGTGACGCTTGTCGCCTGCGAATTAGCTAAGGGTCGGTCGCGCAATGGCCACTTTCTCTCGTTTTGGTATCGAATTGTCGTTTTAACGCGACAGCATGAAAGAGCCCGTTTCCCAAGCAACATTTTATCCTTGGTAAAATGTCGGCCTGACGTCGCTGGCCAACTGCACTGTCGTTGGCTCAACCTTGGCAACCAATGTAGGTCCGGTCTTGGGGATTGACATTGGCCTCATGTGGGCCTGCGTCGGCACCCGATGTAGGCCCGTCCACCGTGGCCGACGATGCCGAGTGCATGCCGCTCGCGGGTTGACCAAGGCCCGACGTTACATAAGCGTCGATTTACCGACGGCCGTAGGTCGGTTGCGGACGTTTCTCGCTAGTATTGCTCTGCTTTTTTTTCTTATTTTTTGTGCGTGTTCTAACAAAACGCATCAATTGTTTTTCTGGTGTGTTGGTGCGTGTCGTATTTAATGTGAACGGGCAGTTTATAGAGGCGTTTAACTCTATCTGAATTAATTACGGGCAGAGTGCACATGTAAGACGGAAATAAACGCCTCTAACGGTCTGCACTAATTAACGTGTTAATACGTAACACACAATAAAAGAAAGACGTGAATATAAGTTTTCTCTCTTTAGATGTTTCACATTGTCATACCACATTGACTTCAGGCAAGTAATTTGTTTTTTAGTCTGCGTTCCACGAGGTTACGCCTGTTAGCTGTAGCTGCGACTTTTTCACAATAAAAAAAGACGTGAATATACGTTTTCTCTCTTTAGATGTTTCACATTGTCATACCACATTGACTTCAGGCAAGTAATTGTTTTTAGTCTGCGTACCACGAGGTTACGCCTGTTAGCTGTAGCTGCGAGTTTTTCACTCGCTTGCCTCATTTACCGTGTTTTTCAGAAACGTGCCGTACTGCTGCGTGCCTTACTGTAAGTCAACACCAAGAAAGATTACGTTGCCTCGACGCCAAAGTGGCATTCCTTCCAGCAGGTAAAGCTCGCGCACTCAAGGCCGCAGCATCCCAAGGGAAATCCGCCAACCTCCTTTAAGCAGCGGAACCAACCTTCGGATCGATTCCCCTATTCTGGAAGCACTCAGAAAAAAAGGGTTTTTAATAAATCTCGTGCTTTCCTTCGCATGTATACTTTTACTGATATGCTGCACTTAAGAACACCAAAACAATTTTCTTGAAATGTGACTCGCGGGTGTTTTCGCTTCGGTCACCATCATCACGACAAGGACTGGCGCACACACACAAAAAAATAAAGAATATAGCGATAGCCGCCATTCATCCTTTTATGTGCTTTTTGTGAGGGTGGGGGAAGTGCTATGCTAACTCACGGTTACTCTACAGCGATATCTTCAAGGCGCCGCAAACCTTCCCGCATAGAGAGCAAAGGAATGGAGGGGTAGTAGGCGCGCGCCGCGGTGCGGCGAAAGGAGCGGTCACGCCCCTTTCTGCAATTACGCCTCCTCCGTCCGAATGGGACGGCCGGAGCAACACCGCCGCGCGCCCCGATCCAGGTGGCCGTGACTGTGGCCACAGAAACCTACGCCGTGCCGCTTCGGGGTTCTTGCCATTTTGCCAACATTACGAGTGCTAGAACCATAGAGTGGACAACCACGTGCTGTCCATGGCGCCATACATGGCATTTCTTCTCGGTGGCGACGACCGTAAGTTGCACTATATTGCTCTTTTCAGGATTCATTCATTCATTCATTCATTCATTCATTCATTCATTCATTCATTCATTCATTTATTTATTTATTTTATGTGCCCCCCCCTCTGTGGCTATTATGGTAACACGTCTGAATCATTGATGATGAATCATTAATGTAGTAGAGGCCGCATTCTGGAGTAATGTTTGCGTCTAAAGGTGTTACCATAAATTGAGGGTGCAGCGTGCTTGGAACTGTAGGTATAAATTACGTGAGACGTTAAATGCGTGACGTAATGACGTGCCCACGGTAAAACTGATAACCTTGACGTAAAAAAAAAAAGAAACACCTTCTTATAGAAACAGATGGATATAGCTGATATTCTGTTTTAGATTAAGGTATAAAGAACAAGCAGCTCAACGGGTCACGTAATGCGCCGATCAGATAAGAGGAAACCGCAGCCGAACACGGGAGAGGATTAGGTGGTTTAGGAGGATTACACTAGGGACAAAGCCTGGAAATTAAAGTTTCAGTGGCTCGCATTCAACGCAGTGACCCGTTAAATTAAAAGCGCCGTTCTCCTAACGAAGCCGGCCGCGGTATAGCTTAGTGGATACAGCGTGGCGTTGCTGAACTTTTGAGTTCGCTGGTTCGATCTTTCATGGTCGCGCCGAACGCATTTCGACGGAAGTCGGAACGTAAGAATACCCGTGTACTGACGTTTAGGTGCACGTTAATGATACGCATGTGGTCAAAATGAGCACGCAGGCGATCACTCCGGTGTGCCCCATGATGCGCTGCGGTATTAGCCCGCAAAGGTGCAAACTTTCATTCTTCACTGAACAGAGAAATTAACATTTTCTGCGGCACCAGTCTGTTCCGTATCGTTGTGTGGACGACCGTATACGTCAGATATAAAGAATTGGAGCAAGCGTACGCACGAAGTATTGGCTGTTTGCTTTTTCATATTTTAAGTTTCCTTTAATCGACAGACAGACAGACAGACAGACAGACAGACAGACAGACAGACAGACAGACAGACAGATAGATAGATAGATAGATAGATAGATAGATAGATAGATAGATAGATAGATAGATAGATAGATAGATAGATAGATAGATACCGAACCGATGATTGATTGATTGATTGATTGATTGATTGATTGATTGATTGATTGATTGATTAACTTGGCGCCAAAAACATGACCCCTCAGAACACAATAGAACACATAGACAGGGCCTTTCCACTGTTTTCCTGCATGGTCGTGTTTTTGGCACCTAGTTTACTATTTATACAAAACATGCACCAAACACCCAAACAGCGAGTACCACTAAAATTAACTGATCGATTTAATGATTCGGCTCCCATGACGACTAGTCCCGCTTTTTGTGGGCATCATTCCACAAATCAGAATCGCCTCAGTGACAATTACCGCTTCCATCGGAACAAGGCCGTCGCGGTATAGTACTCTCTGTAGCCGCGGCCAGGAATCGAAGGCACGACCTCTCGCCCGCAAGAGACCTCACCGAGGCGATTAAAAGAACGACCGCTCTCGATTTTCGCCGAGAAGGAACGGGTGCCGCAGAACGCGCGCCGACAATATTCTCGCCGTGCGGCTCCGGCCTGTCGGGTCGCGGAGGGGAATCTGGAATGCAGCTCTCGGTGGTCGACGTTGTTGCATCGGAATGCGAGAAAAGACGCGCGAAGATATAGGTGGGCGGAAGTGAGTTATTGAAATCTCATTGGGAATGCATGCAGCGGCGGCTTGCAAACGCCTCTCCGCAGGGCCGCCTTTATACTCGCGTAATCCAGATGGCGTGCCGCCAAGCCTCTTGACCGGGGTTACGGCCGCCTCGCCTTGCGCTGCGGGCATCGTTCCTATTCAATTTAATGCCCGCCCGCGTTCGAAAGGCAAACAAATGAGCCTCCGGACTTTTCGATTTCGTCTGCGCTGTCGCGTCTGCATATGCCCAGAGGAGCATTCTGAGTCTGATATATTCTTTTTTCCTTCTTAAGTACTGGTATGAAACAGAGTTGACAAATGATAATATATGTTTTTAAAGAAATACGCAAAACAAACGAAAACGAGGAAGTAAAGACATGGATTTCTTCTTATGTTTTGCGCAGTATCTTCTTCGGGGCGCTATGAACGAACGAGCCTCAAGCAACAAATTTAATTGCGTAAAAGATATGATCTATAGGCCCGGGGGAGGGCTTATGGTATTGCACGATCAGCATGCAGGTTTGATAGAGTGGACCCTCTTTCAATCGTATGTCTCATTATCTCGAAATTATATGGGCCCGATCCATTAATTTGCCTTGTCTCGTTTTTTTTTTTTTTTTTTAGTTTTACAAACCTCCACATGTTGTACTTCGAAACGGCTGACAAATAACTATCATATCACGGATGTAATTGGCATATTCTGGATTCCCCGTAGGGCCATTTTGCATTTATATCAACGATGAATTATTTGACTACGCAGTTTTTCTCATTCGGGCTTTCTCTCACATTTAGCTTTTTTGTGTCCTGCTGCCTTTTTGTCTGTCGACATCTCCGAATATACTTTAGCATATTAATGCGAAGGTTAAACTGGAGCTTTAAGCAGCTACAAGCAAACGGCCTTGTAGTACAACCCTTATATGCAGTACGACACTGTAATAGATGCCAGTAAAAGCTGTGCTGGGGCTTTAAAAACTTATACATTTGCACATAAAATGTTAACACTAAATGTCTGCCCATATACGTATATCTCATTCCCCCAGGCAGACCTCTGAATAAAGTAGCGTTCCATATTAAACAGATTCACTGATTTACTCGAATTTCTTTAAATTCGCCATTGGGTCACACACACACACACACACACACACACACACACACACACACACACACACACACACACCACACACACACACACATATATATATATATATATATATATAATATATATATATATATATATATATATATATATATATATATATATCTGTGCCTCAGGTAGATGTATAAGAAAACTTAAAAATAAGTTCTGGGGTTTTGCATATCATAACGCAAAGCTGGTTGCTAGACACACCGCGTTTCACAAATCAGGTCGTTTCAACGGCAAAACCCAAGGAGGATGAAAAAGTATTTAAACCCTTTTTTGACACCTCACAATTTATGTTCATTTTCTTTCCACACGCGTGCCGAAGGGGTGGCACGTGTTTCTTTCATTAAAAAAAAAAAATCACAGCATATCCACGGAGTGAATGATGATGAGTGGGCGAAGCTGCGGAGGTTCATCGGTAAACCGTGAATCTTCCGTGAATTCTGCCCAGTACATCATCACCGACGTGAGATCGGGCGCGTTTATACTAAAGGTTCGATGAGTTATGACGACTTGCAGCTCACTTTAATTTTACATGTACGCTGTGAATTTTCATTGTTTAGAAAACCATTGCTTTAGAAAAAAATTCTGCAGATCCCACGTACCCTGGGAGTCGATGTTGTGCGAAGCATACGGCGGGTAAGTGACTGAGGCGTAACTTTTTTTACTGAGCGACACGTTACAAAATGACGCTAAAGATTTGTATAAATTTTATACGCACACATATATATGTTGAAGAGCCGCATATGTGTTATATAACCAGTTTACGGTTGGGTAACGCTGCCATGGCAACTTGGGTATTACCAACACCAGAAGCGGTAAGCTGATATGTAGTGCTTATACGTGTCCTGAGAACGCACGCACGTTTCACGAACCCGTGTGCATGTCTGCAAGAAGTTCTTGACAGTTCTTGAACAAGGGCATCATCGCCGTGATCAGTGAGCACCAGCAGCTCATGACTTGTTGTAGGATCCGGTCGTGATCGTGGTGACGAGGGGTCCATGTGTAGTGAAGTATATGGTATAGTAGAGCTGTTGGAATTCGTGGACGCCTCGGTCATTTCGTCGACATATTGTCGGTCGACAGAGCCGGCGACATGTCGGAACCTGAAGCCACCCTTCGCGTTGGTGAGGTATAGGCCGTCGAGGCTGGTAGGCCCGGATAGTGCTACGTAGACCAATATCAGTGGATGGTGTTTGTCGTATTCGTAGACTACCTGGGCGTATGTGGCCTACGTAGCCTAGTCTACAAAGCGGCTGTCAATCAATCTGGCATCATCCTCGGTCAGCATGACGCCATCGCCCAGCCTTGTAAGAAATGAAGAGGACACTGCGTCGTTCTGGTAGACGAAGTGCACTTTACAGTGCGGTGATGTCGATATCCCATGTAACTTTCGTTAATATATTACTCCGGCGTCGAGCAATGCTTCAATATAGCTTGTTAAATCATAGAAATACAAACGTACTGTTCATTAGACTGCTATGAAAGCGTAGCCAACACGGGAACTACAGACGTTAATCTGATATGGCGCCTGTATCGTGGGAGTACACATCGTAGGAGTATCATGTAGTGTTTATTGCTTTCTTGTAAAATTAGATAGCCAGCACCACAACCACAATTGACGTTGCACCGATATTACGCATGCGTAGGCTGTTTTTCCAAACGAGTTTATAGACCTGGCGTGGCTGAGTGGTAGAATACCTGATTGCCACGCAGAATGCTTGGGTTCGATTCCTGCTGGTATCCTAATTTTCATTCTTTCCATTCGTTGAGACAACGCTGCCGATGTTGGTTTTCCTTAGCGCTCTAGCATTTAAGTTACCAATGTCTGTTCTCGCCGTTCCTGGGTAGATATAAACTGTCAATCACCTGTGGCGCATACCCGTACACCGCGGCCCGTGGTAAACGGGTATGTGCCACACGTGTCTAGTGGAAAGGGTTTGACGACGTACGCGACAGGATTTTAACTTTATTCATCTCATGAACCGACGGTCATATTTGTTAAATCCTCTTACCCTCCCATGCAAATTTGGGTCTACACCAAGTTAAGGAGGCGATCATGAGAGCACCCAGACGTAGGCGGCTAGATAGATAGATAGATAGATAGATAGATAGATAGATACGTAGATAGAAACGCTAAAAGTGCCAGAGGTTCGCTAAGAAATGCTTCGCATTTAACACCTTGCGTCTTTCGTTAAGCAGCTGGCGTCTTTTTCGTTTTGCTTTAGAAACATCTGGCGTTCTTTCGTTTTGTTTTTACAAAACATCTGGCGTCTTTCGTTGGTTTATTTCATCAATCAACGGCGTTTTGAACAAAATTTTTATTGTTTAATCACGCACAGGAGAAATCTCACCAGGCACTACCTTGGAGGTAAACAATGGCTGCTAATGGGAATGAGAGACAGAAGAAGTCGGCTTTTAGCTAACACTTACACTTCTACAGAGACAGAAGAATTCGGCTTTTAGTTAACGCGCACGCTGCGAATTTTTTATTGTTCAACAACGCACAGGAGAAATCTCCCACCGGCACCACCTTGGAGGTCAAAGGGTAAGACTTGTTACTCACTACTACGAGCACGACGAGGGACGAACGGGTGCCGCCTTAAGGAGCTTCGCCCCTAAAAAGTAAACCGGAGCGACGTCCCGTTTTGCATTGAACTTACGATAAAAATTTCCGGTAGGTTCCACGTATTGTGGGAATCAAACGCGTACGAAGTAATCTGCGAGTAGCGGCGCATTCCGCATTTCTTGGCTTTGAGCCAAGTATTAGGAGGGGGATCGACGTCCTTGCGTAAATTGAGTAGTTGTGTGCATAACGTGTGCTTACCAGACACGATGAAATGCGGCAACGTGAAATGACAAGAGACCTCGATAAAGGATCAGATTCCCATATAAAAAACGGCTGATCGACGACAAGCCCCTCGCTCGAGATAGCATCAGTTATTGCGAAAACGCGCATACAAACACTCGTGTGACCGGCGCTCCTTCGAGGGTCGCATTTCTGTGCATTCGCCGACGCCAGGTTTATCGCGTACAACACCGCCGCCGCCATCGAAATCTGCAACTCTTAAAGGGACACTAAAGAGAAACAATGAATCGGTTTAGATCGATAAATTGTGCTCTGAGAACTCTAATGTCGCTAATTTCGCCATCACATGTTTATTAATAGAGGCGAAAATCAAGTTCATTGTTTCATTTTTAAATTTCGCGCCGAAATCTTCCCGCGTGACGTCACGGATTTCAAGGTGCATTTATCGTATTTTGGCGCCATTGGCTCAACAAAATTACCCCAAACTTTGTATGTTAAGTCTGTGGTGCCCTCAGAGGACAATGTACTTCATTTTTACCGATTAGGAACTACGTAGTCCCTAGTGGGCGCCGTCAAAACATGTGGCGTCACGGCGAATGGTGCGGAAACTTCAAGGTGGCGTCGCCACCCACATTTTGTTCTTGCGCGTTTTCTCGCTTACTAAGCGTCTTCTTGCAGCAAGTGTGGTGTTTTTGGTATCCTGAAAGAGTACTTTACTAATATGAAAAAAAATTGTTTTATTCTTTAGTGTACCTTTAACAAGCTTTGCTCGAAAAACGCGCTGACACGAGTCGTGGTCGTCCTGGCAGGCTCATTGGTGGTTCCACCATGCGTGCGTGCAACAGCGCTGCAGCGATGCGTTGACCACCGCTGCGGGCGGGTCCGCGACATCCGGCGCCGGAACATCCGCCTGTGGCATCAGCCAGGCGGGAGGGCGCCGCTCATAACGGGAAGCGCGTTGCCATTCGGGGCCACCATTCGGCCCCCGCGAAGAAAAAAGAAGGCAAAACGAAAGAAAAAAAAATAAGATGCAGGCCATGCGCAGGCTGTTTGGGTGACCGTGAAAAAAAAAAAAAAGTGCGACTGCGAACCGGAAACCACCGCATGGGCGCCGGAAACTGTGTGCTGCGCAGACAGGGACGCTCTGTGTTGCGCTGTGCGTTTACATCGGTTAGATAAAGCGTTGGATTTCGTGACGAGGGAACCGGGTGGCGCAGAGACCGTTCAACTATATACCCTAAGAAAGATGGCTAGCGTTTTTTATTTTTAATTTTTTTGCTATCACTGTCTGCCTATCGCTCCCTCTTCTTATCTCGTTTTCTTTCGTAGACACCGTGTTTACTCGCATGCTGTCAGCATTGATTGGCATTGGCTGATTATTGGCTTGATATGGCTTATTGTGTGGTAATGTTGGCATGTGTCTTTTAGTGTACTCGGCTACTGTTGGCTTTGGTATAATAAATGTTGGTTATGCTGCCTGTTCTGTTGCAACATTGCGTTCATTTAATCACAGTGCGGTCATTGGATTTATTCTTTTAATCTCCCTTTGAAGGCCCTTCGCATATTACAAAGGGCAACTTTGGGGATGAGGGCGGGGGGTCTAAATACAAACGTGTATTCCTTTATTTTCCATTGCTGTTGCAAAGGGCGACCCAAGTTTAATGCGCATAACACGCTGTTGCACCCATCACCAAACCACAAAATGAAACCGGAGTTGCCTGTTCTTTCAGACCGCTCAGAGAGACCACAGGCGAGATGGGCGTCGGAGGCCAGCGGGTCCCTCGAGAGATCGATTTAATGCATTTCGCTGGGCTAGTTGGTACTGACTTAATTATTCCATAATACTGTCCTGGAATGAAGGCGCCCCACACTTCTCTTTGAAGCCCGTACTTGGCCAATGGAAGACGTCACCATGAACGTTTTAGGCCGTCTTCGAATTGGGTACACACCTCACGTGTAACTTTTTGCTTACAAAGGAAGAACAACCAACGCATGAACATTGCCAAGAACGTTAACAGTCACTCAGATCTTAATCACGCGTGTCCTCATATCGCGACTTAAGACAAAAACCGCTTCCGCAAATCATACAAGCTACGCATACCTCCCCACTCGTCTATTATACGAGATGACCCACTTGTACCCTTGTCTGGCGTGCATTGCGGGAAACTGGCTTTTTATATAGGCTTTAGAACGTTGCAGATTTTGGTGTTATTACCTGACACCCTGTGCATGGTAGCACAGCCGTAGTCTCTTTTGCGCCATAAAAACTCATTTAAAGGGACACTAAAGAGAAACAATGAATCTGTTTAGATCGATAAATTGTGCTCTGAGGACTCTGATGTCGTTAATTTCGCCATCATAGGTTTATTAACAGAGGAGAAAATCCAGTTCCAAGTTTCATTTTTAAATTTCGCGGCGATATCTCCCCGCGTGACGTCACAAATTTCAAACTGTATTTATCGTTTCTTGGCGCCATTGGCTCAACAATATTACCCCAAACTTTGTATGTTAAGTCTATGGCCCCCTCAGAGGGCAATGTAGTTCATTTTTACCTATTAGGAACTACGTAGTCCATAGGCGCCGTCAAAATATGTGACGTCACGTCGAATGGTGCGTAAACTTCAAGGTGGGGTCCGCACTCACATTTTGTTTTTGCGTGTTTTCTAGTGATGCAGAACTATCGGTAAATTGACTATCGATAGTATCGATAGTTTTTTTGAAACTATCGATAGTGTAAACAAACTATCGATAGTGCTACTATCGACAAACTATCGATAGTGCAATCGGTAGTACCATCGTTAATATTACTATAGTGATATTACTATATTACTGCCACGTGTGTTTATTGCTTTGTTTTGACGTATTCTGGTTTCACCCACAAAGACGGTTAGCAACGTTTGACGCAGACCGCGCCGTATGTTTGAGAAGCTTCACAATTGTTTGAGATCATTCTGTTAAGATTACGCGCCGGATGCGAATACTCAAGTTTATTCGAGAGTTTACGCGAGCACCAGCGATAACGCTGGAAGGTTTGGTGATTGATGTATAAAGGACGACGGGCGTTCCACCGATGATCAGATTACTCAACGGCTGACGACTGCTCCTGCCGCTGTCAGCGCGCAGCTTGTATCGCTTGTATTTTGAGTTTTGATTTTCTGGGCACAAGTTCGCCCAAATATAAGAGCTACGCGTATTTCCCAGTCTTGCTGCAGCATTCTTCACCGTCACAATTACGTGACGATATTATCGATAGTGGTGTGAATAATGATGCGGTTGCTGACCGGCCATATTGCCAAAATATTTGTGATAGCCTACTACTTGCTTCGCTTAATTTATGAGCAATTTTTGGCACACAAATTAATTATTTCCGCAGTGAAATGGTGGAATATATCCAGCAATAAATTCGTATCCAAAAGCAACGAGTTACACCTTACAATTATTTTTCTTGCTATTTTTTATTTTGAAATCATAAAGCGGCAATATCAATTTGAAGCCGCGCGTCAAGGCTTCCTTTCCGCTACAGCTGAACAGTTTGACATTATGATCATGTGTCAGCAAAGCACTCTGGTGAAGAACACACGCATGTCAACTTTCTTACCCTTCAATCTGCTCCTCCGGCTCCACTATGTACCACGCGCGCGGGGAACTAAGTTTATTCTGCAGTGAGTAGGCGTTGATGATTTTATACTATCGATAGTAGCATCAATTTTTTTACTATCGATAGCGCTATCGATAGTATTTTTCACCATCGATAGTTCGATAGTGACTCAGCTATCGATAGTATCGATAGTACCATCGATAGTTCTGCATCACTAGTGTTTTCTCGCGTATCGTGAAAGACTACTTTACTAATGCGAAAAAAATCACTTTGCTCTTTAGTGTCCCTTTAACAATCTTGTTTTGCTTCATTTCAATTCGTGTCTCTCTTTTTCGCTTTTACTCCGTTAATTTATTCTCTGCTTGTCGCACACAGTTCATTTCCCTTCCTGCGTAAAAGTAAGAAAGGTACAGATGAGTGACTCATAAAGCAGCATGCAGCAAGCAACTGATTTGTTTTACAGAGCCATACGTACTACAGTACGGCGCTTTGTATGCTCTGTCTGCGTGTTACAGGTAGTTATCGCAAAAAGAGCTTTTTAGCGTCAACCAAGCATAACCGCTTCATCACTCTCCTGCCCCACATTCCTTCGTCTGGCAGAGTGTGCACGCGACGAATTTTCGCTTTGCTTCGTTGCACGTTTTAAACTAAATACATATACAGCTTGAACGTCTGATATAAAAAATAAAAGTCCACTGACCTGCTTGGAAGGCGCGTACGTGTTACCACGGATGTATAATATTAAAAAAGAAGAAGAATAATGCACGCAACGCGCATGCGAGCCGGTGACCAGGGTGACCGAACCAACCACTTTCTTTCTGCCTTCGCGGTGAATAAAAATAAGGTGGTCTCCCCTTGAGGCACGCTCGTTGCGTGAGGTGCCGGCGTAACCGTCGCATTCACGCCAACTATGCACAACCTCAGTCTAGATGCGTGCGACGCACGCACGGCAAACACGCGTTTCGCATTGACGGCCCGAGTCTCGGGTTTCTTTTCTAACTATTTTTTTTTTTTTCAGAATGCGAATGACAGCGATTCGGTCGCCGCTCTTCTCGGCGGACCGCGTTGACAGAAGTGGGACGTCCCGTCTGCACAGTCTTGTACGCAAACACAAAACGAAGTGTGTGCAACCGCGTTATCCGGGGACCATTTCACCGCTTTCTCGTCTCGCCAGCGTGCGTTGTGGTGGTGTATAGTACACAAACGCTGTTCCTGCGGCTTTGTATACAAGCGTCTTTCACGGTCCTTTTGAGCTGTACGACTTAAGTGCTCGTGGCTATGTAGAACGTGTGTGTTTCTTTTCCTTTTTTTATGCCCGTTCTGAGAGCATTGCGCCGTTGTATGGGCGTGGTCGTCTGCGCAGTGTAGGCCAGTTCAAAGACGCGCCATAAAAAAGAAAAACAAAAAGAAAACGAGGGAATTTATGGTTTTGCATGTGGACAGCACGGGTACCGCGTCAAGTGTGAAAAATTAAAATTCATCATTGTGAAGGTGGCATCAGTGCATGTCCCGCCGGTCTCGAAAGCGGGCACGTGCATAGCTTTCACAAAAACAGCCGTCGTGGTTGCGTCTTTTTGCATAGAGAGTGCAAGTGAATCTGCTCCATCTCCCAACACGTCTACACACGCGCGCGGCTTATTTTATTCACGTGTTATTTTTAAGGAATGTACGTCTCTTCGAAA
Organism: Rhipicephalus sanguineus; assembly: GCF_013339695.2. Taxonomy (NCBI): domain Eukaryota; kingdom Metazoa; phylum Arthropoda; class Arachnida; order Ixodida; family Ixodidae; genus Rhipicephalus; species Rhipicephalus sanguineus. The sequence continues at coordinate 23,012 of NW_023614723.1, forward strand.
GCGTGACCGCGTCGTAGTGCCTTCAATAAACAAGGACGTCGGGCGCAGAAGGCCGACGCCCACCGCCAGATATGCGTGCATGCACCGACGGTGACGTGAACGGCAGCACGATGCTCGAACGACGCGCGATATCTCTCGAATGCGCGGCGCAGGTTACGTAACTCCGTTGGTGGAGAGTCTACTACGTCTCCCGGTACGTGCGCAGCGTCGAAGTAGAGTGCGCTGAGGTACAGGTGCGATGCCTTGCTGCATGCCTACACCCGGATGGATCCAGCGCCGCCACTCTCTCTCTCGCATTCTCTTTCGCGGAGGAATCCTTGACGCAGCAGCGGAATCACGATGACGATGAGTCGCTGTTGCTCCTCGCGTTCTGTCGAGCTAGAAACGATGACTTGGGAAATCACGCGACTCCATACTTCTCCTCTCTCTCTCTCTCTCTCTCTCTCTCTCCATTAATTCTTGCGTGTGTTTATGCTGTCGCGTTCTCAAGGTGTGGCTCGAAGTCTTGCGTCGTGGACGGCGGGCGTTGCTTGCGTCGTACAGGTCGTGCGCGCGGACGCCGCCGTATAGTCGCCGCCGGGGCGTGATGCGGCAGTCGTGAGTCACGCGACGCTCAGTGCGCGCTCGCGCGCGCGACGTCGTCGTTGTTGACGGCCGCTGGCGCTTCGCGTCGTAAACGTATACGCACTACTACTCCGTGGCGATTAGCAGCGCGATCACTCGCTACGCGAGAAAAACGTGCTTCACCAGGTGCATCGCGAGCAACCTCTCTATTTTGTGCGTTGTTTCCAGGTGTCAACGCTTTCCTTTCTATCGTCGTTCACGAGAACTTGTCCCGAGGGAACGTGCGTTTTTTGTTTTTTTTTTTTCTATACGGAGGAACGATGAGGCCGCGTTTTCACAGTGATACATATCCGCGGTCGCGTTTTGTTTATTTCTTCTCTTTTTTCCTCGTCCGAGACGCGAAATGGGACGCAGCCCCGCCCAGTTTCCCACCGCTCCCACCCACGCACGCGGAATGTAACTCGACTTCGAGCGAGAAAAAGATATTTTCGAGCGGGCGCTAACAATAGGCGACCGAGCCGCCGCACGCCTGCCTTGTACAGCTTGAGAAGCACGCGTGCGCTTGTCAGTGCGTATACCTTTCGCACGCGTCTTCGTGACGCGTAGTATATGTTGACGACTTCGTCGTCGCCGTTTGTGCTAGCACCTGTATACATATACCGTACCCCGCAGAAGCTCTCGCGGGAACGGCGCTAACGTTTTAAAAAAGTAGCGTGCGGGGACAGGTGCTTTCCTAAAGGTGTATGGCGGCAGCATTGTCCCCGTCTTCAGGGCCATTGTTTCGAGTAAAGATCGAAATGTACGTTTATTGTCGCTGTAAAGCATGGCGCATGTCGTGTGGCGCTGTCGTACTCCGCGCAGTACACTGTCTTCTAGCGTTTCGCCTCCGAAATCCGACCGCCGCGGCCGGGATCGAAACCGCAACTTTCTGGTCAACAGCCGAGCACCGCAACCGCTATACCACCGTGGCGAACTTTAATACCAATTTTGGTGGTGGTATAACGTTTTCCGTGACGTTTCGGCGCGGGTCACGCGTGTCTCTCCCGTACGTGACGGCTATAGTGAAAGTTCTGCTATTGATCTCTTTAGGGCATACGCAAAAAACACGCGTATTAAATACATCCGAATACTCAAAACGCCACTCTTCCCGCCGCACTTGTACAAAACAGCCGCAATAGCAACAGAAGCAATCCGCACAATCCTCTAATGCTACGCATTAAGTTTGTTGTCATTACGGGGCCTTTTCCATTTGCGAGTACCAGCTGCAGTCGTACGCTCGCGCGTTGCATAACACGAGACTCTCTGCGAGCACGTGCGTTGCGTGGTCTCCGGACACGCGACAGTCAGCAGCAGCAGCAGCTCACTTTTTTTATTTCAATTTTCCTGTCTCATTGGGATTTTGCACTCGGTACGCGCCACGCAGCTTGCACGATAACAAGCGCGGCAGAGGGGTCGACGAACTCGTCATTAGCGTGGGGCTGCTGGAAAGTAGACGCTCGAGCGCGGGCGGTCGAAACAACGCAGACGTGCTCGCGCTGTTTGGGTTATATCGCGCGCGGTTGACTCATATTCGACTCCCTCGCAGAAAAAAAAAAAAAACACAGCAGGGTATTACACCGTCCCTGAACAGTGCACACGGCGAAGGGCGTGTAGTCCCTGTGACTAACGCGCGTTTTCGAGAACTACTCGTGAGGCCTTTCTAGAGTATAATTACACGCGCACCGTCCGGACGCGACTCAGGTGTATACGCGTCAGAGCTTACGTGTAGCGCAGCGCGTGAGCGACGTGTCTGTAGCGGCATACGCACCGTGTGATCTCTTCCGACCGACCTGCTCGTTACTCCTTGATGTATGCGTCGTTGCTCGTTCGTGGAGAAACAGGGTTACTTCTGAGTTACTTTCTGACTCATCCGCCTATAGGTTTGGCGACCGGAAGGAACGTGTACTCTCTTTAGTTGCGTATCTGCGCATGCGTGTCGTCAGCGGCGTGTGTGACACTTTATTACGTCATTACTTCAGAACGCTATGGTAATTCTGAAAGATAGTCTCGAAGAGGCATATTGACTAGCCCAGAAAGCCCCCTTCTGCAGTTCTTGAAGCTAACCGAATTGAGTGATAGCCTGTAGATACGCTGCATTGTGCGTGCATACTATGAATTGTGTGTACTCACGCCTTCCCCCTTTCTCTCTTCTACCCCTTCATTTCGCTCCCCACGTGCAGGGTAGCAAACTGGACATAGTCTAGTTAACCTCCCAACCTTTCCGTTATCTTTCTCTCTTTCGGAGAGGCGTTACTAGAATCAGCTGCTCGAGCGTTTCTTAACTACACCCGTTAGAACCCCACTTATGCTAGCAGTAGGGCTTAAAGGGATACTAAAGATAAACCATGAATCGGTTTAGATCGATAAATTGTGCTCTGAGAACTCTAAAGTCGTTAATTTTGCCATCATAGGTTTATTAATAGAGGAGAAAATCAAGTTCAAAGTTTCATTTTTAAATTTCGCGCCGAAATCTCTCAGCGTGACGTCACGGATTGAGCCATTTTGTTGAGCCATTGGCTCAACAAAATTACCCAAACTTGGTACGTTATGTCTATGGCCCCCTCACCGGACAATGTACTTCATTTTTACCGAATAGGAACTGCGTAGTCCCTAGTAGGCGCCCTCAATACATGTGACGTCGCGGCGAATGGTGCGGAAACTTCTAGGTGGCATTCGCTACCCACACTTTGTTTTTGCGCGTTTTCGCGCTTACTAAGCGTCTTCTCGCAGCAAGCGTGGTGTTTTTGGTATCGTGAAAGAGACTTTACTAATACGAGAAAAATCGGTTCGCTCTTTAGTGTCCCTTTAATAACTGTTTTACGCGACATTCCAAGTGAGTCCGAATACCGTTGTCGCGGCGGCTCTGTACCGTATATATGTATATACTGTCCGTCCCCGTTTTCCCAAGCTCATTGAAATGTTTCACCCAGAAGCTGTAAACCAGGTCAGCTCATAAAGATAGAATGACTGGTAAAATATTCGATCTGTTCGCCTCAAAGATTACCAGCGCTTCGAGGTGAGCTGTTTATCGCGACCGTAAACGGCCCTGTTCTCTTTCTTTTTTAAGCGAAATAGCTATGTTAAATAAGACTTGCGCATCTTACACATAGAGGTGATGGCGAAACCATTTCCCTTAGGGCATACGTAGTGCGTGCTAATGTTAAATGTAAAGGAGAAGTTCAAGGGACAGGGAAGCACATACAAAAATGCACGCGTACACACCGTGTATAATTATACATTATCTTTCCTTATTTACGTGAAATCGTAACACATGCTTTATCTCTTTACACAACGCCACTAGAAACAGCTCGGAAATGACGCGAAATAATTCTATACCGTCCTTGGCAAGGCAAACCGCGTGGCCCTCAGCATTTCGATTACAGCAGGCTGCTTGTGGCCGAGAGAAAGAGGGGTCTATCCTCCAAGCAATGTACGAAAGGGCTAGATCGAACGCTGTCCCCTTCTTGCCAAATCGGTCGAATGCTCCGAGTCTGACAGGATTTTTTATAAGTATAGTCCTCCCTGCCACGGTCATCTATACAGAGAACGAAACTGGTATAGGCTGTACAGAAGAAAGCAGTGCACGCCCTATATTTAGCCATCCATCGCGAAGTTGGCTGCATCTCCGCGGCCTTTGCGACGTCGCTGTCGAATCAATCGTGGCCAATTGACGGGCAGCCTTGGGAAAGGCGGCAAGAAGTGTGCGCCGCGGAAAGAGGAAACCGCGCCCTGCATCACGATTCCGCCAGTACTCGCGGAAGAAAAAAAAAAGAAAAAAAATCTGGCGTGCGACGGTCTCGTCCTTGGCGACGCTCTGTTTCTTGCGGTGCCTCCGTGGCTCCCACTGCAGCGACAAACGTTTCGTGCAGTGTGGCGCCAGAACAAAGCATTCCCGTTCCGCATTTTCGTTGTGCGTGTCCGCGGCAAGGTGCAGACAATTATCGCGCCTGTAACGTCACGTTAACTGGTCGTTATGTTGTTGTACTTATATGGCGTGACGGCGTTAAGCAGCCTACGGTAGACGTCGACTCCAGGGGCGTAGCCAGAAATTTTTTTCGGAGGGGGGGGGGGGGTGCAATCATACTTTATGTATGTTCGTGCGTGTGTTTGTATGTGCGCGTGTATACATACGCCAGCAAAACTGAAAAATTTCGGGGGGGTTTTGAACCCCCCCCCCCCCCCCCCCCCGGTTACGCCCCTGGTCGACTCCCTTGATTATCACGGATGGTGAAAGGAATGGATAGGCCGTGTACTGAGGTACGGCAATTAACAGTATTCTTTTTGAAAGAGGATAGTGGATGTTTCCCAGAAATGCGTCATATTTTACCTTTCCGCTGTTTTATTATCGGCCCACAGGATAGCTGCATTCTAAAAAAACAAAAGAACACATGTATTTGCATCACACGAAAGAGCTTCTCATTGTGTGTGTTGCTTGCCCTTATCTTAGGTCGATTTTCTTTGCTCCACACCGCAACCTCTTTCATCCTTGCTCTTTTAAAGCCCATGGTCTCGGGCAAGTACCTGCGTCCTCGCTTGCCTCCGAATGGATACTTCATCATGATAGATTGTCTCAATGCCTCGTGCGCCTTTTTCACGCGCTATGCCCGTACAATCCTCGATAGTATAAGCATTTTTCTTGTCCTGTCGCGCCATGTTTATCTGGCTTCGAACGGCAGTTCGCTGCACCTTCGAAATCAACGTAAAAGTTTTTTTTCTTTTTTCTTCCTTCGATTTCACCATTTGGTGGCGTTCGTCGTAATTACTCGGTCGACATGTTCCGATCGCGCCTAGCCACTGAGTGGAGCGCTGCACATCGCCGACCCCGGACTCCCAGATCGGTGTAGTACAGATAAACACACGAGAAAATGTTAATCGCACGCAGGTTCGCTTCCCATGCATACGTCCAGTTGTATTTCCGCCCACTTTCATTTCCTTCCCTTATCATTTTCCAATATGAGTTATTAGGATTTAACAGTCTGTTGGGTTTATATTATTACTAACAATAATAGGACCCCTCAGTCGCTTCTCCTTCACATATAAAACGGGGGGCGCTCGTATACGTTTATGATTGTGGTTTTTTGTACTTTGCTGTTGCGTGGCCTTAGTGTGTTTCTCTTTGGGCTGCGGCCACGAACCCGAGAACCAACGTTTCCACACGATCTCCTTCTTCTCTCTGCACAACCGGAAAAATTTCTGGCGACGCCCCTGCCGTCAAATATGCTACAGCGTAGTGCACCGAACTCGCTGCCGGAATGGCCTATTTTGGGCGGATTGCTTCAGTCGCGTCACACTTGCCACGCCTGTGAAAGAAGCAGGCCGAAATTCGGCGACTGGGGCTCCGTGTCGCCTCATGTTTGGCGTCACGACAGGGTTCCTCGCAAAGAAAAAAGAAAAAAAGAACAAAAAAGTGGGCCGAGGTCATCGGCGTAACAGCATCACGGCCGCACGTCCGGTATCACGGGGCTTAGAACGGTGCGCTACTAGCCGACTCTGTTCTTGTAATATATATACGTGTATACGCGTGCGACGGACCCCGGTGCAGAGACGTAATGTTTGGCCTTGGCGGGACGTGAGCGGGCCCCTTTCGATGATTAGGGAAGCAATCATTGACGTCGCGGCTTTCATAACCCATTTGTTTGCTATTATAGAGTATGGGCTATAAGGGCAAGCGGTCGGCCGAAGCCCTCTGCAAGAACATGGAGGCCAACCAGAACAGATACTTTTACTAATCGGAAGCCACGGCCTGACTGTCAATCTGTCTTGGCGAGCGCGAGCCGCCACGCGTGAGCGCGGCCCAAATTGTTCTTTATCCTCTTCTGTTATTCATTTGCTGGCAGCCGCCATCTCCCCCACAATAGTCATAAAATATGTGGCGCATACCCAGTATAGGGGATTGACCAACGTTGAGCTTATATGGATTGTTCATGTTTGCCTATAAACACCGTGGCCCACAACCGCTCTGGGCGATTGGCGAAGAATTGGATCGTTTTATGACTTTATATACACCTTAAAAATGGGGTGATTTGTAGAATAGAATAATCACCTGTGGATTACCCTCTCTGCTTCTCTTCCTCCTCGCCACACGAGTGATAGTCAAAAAATAATTATCTGGGTTTGATAAAGAGTGAGTTACCTGAGAACTGAAATTGTATGCTGACGTAAAAACAGCAGGAACAATCGGCAGTCAGTAAATTCAATTGAATTCCATGTCTTTATTTTCTTGACTAGACAAGAGGGCGACGAGGACTAAAGGCTTGCGAACCTGACAAAGGTCCCCTCCCCCACGTACACTTCAGACGACGTTTAGCAATGTTCTTTGCAACATATCGCTCTTGTACGCTAGACCAAAGCGGTATACTCTAACATAAACAAAAACACTGTGTTAAACCGAATATATACAATATGCGCGCACATATTATATTCATATTTATATAACGTTCACCACTTAGCTCTTAAAACACCAAAATCTGGAGGCACAATGCTCTCTTGTGTCTAAACTCAAACCATGCACATAATGACCACGCACATTGTTATATCACATGGAACGTACCCTAAATAAACATGGGAAAACCAAATACATTATCAGTATATAGCAATTTTTGTTGGTATCTCAAAAATGGAAAGTACGAATTGGAAAGTACAAACAAATAGAGAGAGAAATAAAAAGAAATGATCGCGTCTAACAGGACCATTTGTATACATAGACTCGGTAAAAAAAAAAAAATTCCTGGTCGGTTGGTGCAAACATAGATAAATACCAAAGACGAGGCTCGATCGAGAATAAAGATTGACGTGATCTGTCAACTGCCGACCAAGTCCGCGAAGGCGTAGTTCAAAAATTGTTTGTCTTGCAAAACTGAAAAGGCGATGGCTTTAGAAGGAACACAAGACAACATTTAGACATTTTCTGGCAGAAGCGCGCTTACGGGGCTGCGTAATTTCGTAAGGAGGACTCCGAATTGTTTTATTATTATTGAAATACCGTAAAGACCTAAGCAGGTAAGGCATAGGGATGTTACAATAAAAATGTGACAGTTACAGTACACATATCCAAACAGGTAGAACAAGAAATATTCCAGCTATACAAAAAGCATACAACAACATTGTTGCACAATTTGTTAGGCCAATTGCTTTTTTTTACCGTCTTTTTTCTTCATATTCTCTGGCAGGGATGTTAACGTTGCACAGAAGAACGAAAGGTGCGTAGTGAACTATGCATACATGCGTAATCTGTAGATTGACCGACGGTGGCCAATGGCTTCTCTAACTTCAAGCTATTCGTCAGCTCTAGGCTCTAATTGTCCTCCTAATTATCTGATACTCAGTAGGTATGCTGCGGTCGAGGTTGATGCGGTGTTTAGGAGCCCGTACGCTGCCGGCTGCAGAACTTCGGGTTTCGTTTGTGTACACGCTCAGGCGGATGTCACGGCTTTTACATCACCTCGGAGGCGCGTTGTCTCGATAGCGCGCGTAGCTGCCTTCCAGCTTCTGCACTCTTGAGAGTCACATTTGCTTTAGCTGATTTTCTCGCATGCATTCGAATTCACTTATGCCGGGCGAGTTATAGATCGGTAAATGTTATATGCCGTACGGCTCTGCAAGGTTTCAATGTAAACGTTTCGACGGATGTCTGTCTGGCTGCGTTACATGTATTTAGAAGCTGAAATGCCTCCAGCCACAGTTATTGAAGCGACGTTTCGCGGACGGTCGCTTCTTCAGGGAGTGCCTCATCGGTCTCTTCAAAAACTGTGGCTGGAACCATTTCAGCTTCTAGAAGACTGCAACGTGTACATTCGGGCGAAGAAGCGCGTGAATGGGGGCGACACCAGGGATGACGTACGCGGCTCGATGGATAATGATCGAGAGTCACCTCCTAGAAAAAAAAAAAAATGACCCATTGGACTCGTGCAATACGTAAACGCCGTTCTTGCGCAAGTGCGCCGGAAGACGCGCGTGTCCGCACTTTCGCAAGCAGCGACATGCTACGCAAACGAGTCTCAGGAGGAGGAGACTTCCAGTGATGAAGACGCAAGAAATGTCGCTCATGCCGGCGTCAACGAGCAAAGTTGTTTTTCGTCCGGGCTGCCCGGAACAAGATAGCGCCTCTTGTCAAAACGCTGACTCCAACGATATTTTATTTTTCATTTTTTTTTTTCATTTTTTTACAACTGCTCAGCGACATGCGGGCGGATTAGTTATTCCGCAACTATGCGCGAGGTACACTGAAAGCGCAGACAAACTCGCTGTCTCGTCATTTCCGTTGGCAGAGTGGGTGATGTAAGAGCAGGTCTTTTTCATGTGTTACGTTATGCCATGATTTCGTTCATGTGCTTCTGTACAAGAAGGAAAGCGGGTGTGTCGAGATGGTGCTTAGACAAAATAGATCGCATAATCCGACGCCTCTCCTCACTATATATATGAAAATTTGACCAATGATATACAAAAATGTGACTCAATCATTAAACATAGATTGAACGAAGGCAGCGTGAGGTTTTTGAAGTCTTCTTGATGTATGGTCGTCCGCTTCGTATTTGTCATTTTTGTAATTAGTTCTATGTCTTAATTAATTAATTTTCATTATATGTATATATCTTTAATATTATTATCGCTTATTTATTTTGTAATGTTGCATTCTTTCGCTTTTCTTGCTGCTTATTTCGGTCAGAGATCGCAACTCACACATCGTCACTCCCCGTGCAAGAACGTGGGCGGAATCGGGCTCCTGAAAGCATTCTCTTCAATAACAACTCTCATATAGATCATAGTTCTACCGAGTCACTACAATTTCCCGCGCGCTTTCTGCGTGACGACTCTGGCGAGTTTCGTGTGTGCCGTCACGTAGGCACGGTCGTGGCGGAGGACACCAAAAACCGCGCCGATCGGCACGTCCGGTGTCGAATGCGCGACCGCGTCGCCGGGCTGACCGCGAATGCAACGGAACACCGAAGCCACCTGGCGCGCGCGGCGTCAGAGCGGCCCAGTGCGACGCGTGCCTCGACCAGGTCGATCACGCCGTGCTTAGCGTCAGCACCGCCTGCGGCGTATGACACCAAGGCCACGCGTTGCTGCCTCATCTAAATTTAATGCACGTTGGATTTTCACCGATATTGATCAGTTTGCAAAAGTGCCCGTGCGTGCACATGTTATGTTGATTAGGTTAGGTTACGTAATGCAACGTGAACTTCGGTTAAACTTGGTTACTTGGCCAACGCCATACGTTGCTTGGTTCTGCAACGAGTGCACGGAGGATGAGGGACCGCGACTGACTAGTTATGTTGATTAGGTTAGACTACGCAAAGCCAAGAGAGGAAAGCTCTGTTAAATTAGGTACTGGTTAGGTTGCTCACTTGAGGAGCGCTACCAGATCGAAGGCTGTCTGTGCGGGCATAGCTCTTTATGAGTCATTTTGCACACAACGACGACTTGTCCACAGCTGACGTATTTTTATCAGAGGAACATATAATTTTTGGTTGCTCCTTCAACAATTTTTTTTGTTTATGACAAATATGCCAAGTGTTGGGGTTTTACGTGCCAAAAAAATACGATATGATTATGAGAGACGCCGTAGTGGAGTTCCCCGGAAATTGCGACCACCTGGGGCACTCTAACGTGCACCTAAATCGAAGCACACGGGCCTCTGGCATTTCGCCTCCGTCGAAGTGCAGCCTGTATTCGGTCCCGCGACCGTCGGGTCAGCTGTCGAGCACTATAAGCACTTAGACCACCCATAGGCGTGCACAGGGTTCCCCTTCAGGGGGTTGGGGGGCGAAGGGTGATCGCGGCGCCCCCCCCCCCCCGCCCTATTATATCAATGTATGGGGGAGACTTTGCGCCCCCCTCTTCTTAGGTGACTAGGCGGGGTGGGGGGGGGGGGGGGACTCTTCAGCGCACGCCTATGAGACCACCGTGGCGGGTACGACAAATATGACTGTGTATGCGGTCACTGCGGGCCATAACTTGCGAGCTTCGAGCGCCAATCGACGTAATCTACAGCTGATCAACACACTCTCGAGACATGGGAGGACCGGGTATACAAGGTCAGAAGGAGCGTGTACTGTTTCATCGCCTGGACCCCGGTTGTCCGCGCTGCTGGGTCACACCTCGGTGCAGAGAGATTCACGCGGTGCCGCGATGAAAGAAAGCCGCTTCGTCTTCGGCGGCGTCTTCAACGCAGTCGGCGGCCGCGGCGGGCGGTCAGGCGTGACGCGGCGTGGACTCGCTCGCACGCATCGCGGCTTGCAAGCGGCGCAGCGACGCGCGCCCTCGGGCACAATTTACTACGCGCGCGCGCGTCCTTTCCCGCGCGAGCCAGTGCGTCGAGTCCCACGAACGGACGAGCCGTGGGACAGCGGGCACCTCCTGCGTGCGTGGCCGGGAGAGGCGTGATCTCAGCTGGCCGTGTCAACCAGTATTTCAGTTAAAGAGCTCCGTTAATTTTCCCTCGCGCCTCGCCCCGACTTCGTTGTCTTATTGGCCTCGCTTAAGCGCTTACAGCCTGTTGTCGCGATTTCGCGACGTGCCGAGTCTGAACTCGTGAATTGAAGTGGGACGCTTAGGGGAACGGACTTTTAAAACTGTGTGTCATATAATAACCAACTGGTGGACACCTGTCAGCGCGTTGCCATTTCTGACTTTGCTTCCAGGGAGGATAATGAATGAATGAATGAATGCTTATGCGGCCGTATTCATTCAGATGTTTAAATCGAAATCACCATCTCTTGAATGCCTTACGACTGCCATGAAATAAGAGACCTGTTTACCTGCAAAGTTTGAGCTTGCTTAGTGCGAAAACATGTAAAAATAAAGACGCCCGTTTGTGCTTTATAACCCTCGTCTCGTTTATTTATTTATTTTTTGTTAATCTCATCTAGCAACCCTCACCTCGATAGTGAAATGCTGTTAGATAAATTTTTAATGGTCTCAGTTTGCTGTGATGAGTCGTGGGCCACCAAATGAGGGATGTGCCAACAAAATGGCTGCACTTGCGGCTTCAGAAAACGTGTCGCTAGACCACCTACTAAATTTTGTTTCTATCTTGCGTGTATCGGCCTTGTACACGTTCGAAGCGCTCCCTCCGTATGACCGCCACCGTGTCCGTGCTGCCTGATTTAATTTACGGAATTTAAGAGAGGAATCTGTTTTCCATTTGTCAGTCCATGTTGTCTTATACTGTAACAAAGTGCGCATACATCTGCAATGCGATTCTATGAGCATAAAATCCTCGGGCCACGGGACAGCACTATCCCAACGAACCACATGCACTTCTTCGACTCGATCCGTTGCTTTGGGTTCGTGCGAAAGCGCTGTGCAGGAGCTGTACACGAGAATTCTTTCCGCTTGCAGGGCGCAGCCATCTTTAGTCGGATAGCTGTGGGTCAGGTAGAACGAACGACCACGGCATACGCCCGCCCTGTTTGCATATTTGCCGCCAGTGTTCGCTCGCCATCTGCCATGACGTAACCAAACCGCACTGACAGGTGCTGGCCGCGCCGACAGGTGATAACTGGGGTCAAGATTATATGCGCTTGCTCTAAACGCGGGTGCGATGAGTAGAGTAAGTTGGTCTATGGTAGGCTACCATGCGTCACAAGCACACAAGCGTCGCCGAGGGGTTTCATCATCCGCAAGGGTCCATTGTAACGCTTGAGGGCCAGATAAGGGGAGTAAGAAACGTGATGAAAAGAGGGGGACTTGAGGCTCGCCGCTCCGTTCGCACCTTTTGTGGACGTCCGCGCCGGCGGCGAGTGTTCGCGCGGTGCTACCTGAGAAAAAAGAAGAGCCGCGCAGCTTTTGTTCGCGCCGAGTTGGCCCGGGTCACGCTTTGGTATTAAAAGAAAAGGAGCCGCGTCCCTCTTAATTTATGCCCGAGCGGCGCGCGTCATTGAGGCGGCCTTCGGGCAGGATTGAGGCCGCGCAAGAGACGGACGCATTGTGGCGTCTCGCGAGGGCAAGGGCCGTCCGGTTCTTCATATAGGAACGGCGACCAGATATGGGAGCCACCGGGCGACCTCGTCCGCGACCTCGGGAAGAAAAGAGACGTCTGGCCGGAGGAGTGATGGGCTGCCGTCGTCGTATCAAACTATGTAGGCGGCGGCGCTGGGCAAGACCGCGATTGGGACGGCCGTAAGGGCCGGGTATTGTCCGCTGCAGGTCAGCACCTGTGCCGCCGTTATAGTCTCGGTGCTAGAGTCACTGGAAAAACTCGGTGCTACGTCAACCGTGGTGACACCCGTGCCCAGGGCCGTGAGCGATGCTCCATATCTTGCTGGAATGAATGGAAAGGTGGCTAACGGTATCGGCGACCTAAACAAGGCATCCGTTATAAAAATAAACAACCAGAGAAGCAAAACGAATGAATTACAATTTAGAGAGCACAATTAAGCAATGTTAAGCTTGTTATCTTGCAAACAAGACTCTTAAAGCTTGATGTTTCTGTGATAGCAGTAGCTGATTGTGGTAGCGCGTTCCATTGGGAATTGGTTCGAGGTCTAAATGCACTCGAATATAGGTTACGGTTCTGCGACGACTGAAGTGGACATTTTGTGGGTGCTCGATATTAGGTGATGTCAAGGGACAGGAATTAGCGAAATGTTCGCGAAGGTGGACAGTTCGTTAATTTTAGTATAGCGTGTGAATCAGGAGTACTCCTACATACATGCTACATGTTGAACAATGTCCGTTTCGTGCTTTACTAGATGAATAGAGGAATATGGCAGCGGATGAACTCGTGTGATCGACCCGGCAGCATTCTCGTTCCCCTCTCCGGCCTTTCACTCGTTCGTTACGTTTCGCCGATCGCATTTCACCACCGAACGCGTAAGCTTCGAGGCCGACAGGCACCCCCCTTCCTTTGCACTCACCCTCCAGTAAGGAAACTATAGGTAGGTATTAAAAGGGCCCAAACGGGCGGCGACTAATCGCGCGCTGCTATGCCTTGCGTGTATACTCGCGGCTTTCGAAAGCCAACAAACGGTAATCCTCTTATCGTAAAAGGGAGCTAGTCATTCCGGTTTTGGTAAGCAAGTTAGCTAGAACGTGTACACAAACTGGCAGACTAGATCCAACCAAGGCCGCCGTTAAGACACTGTTCGTCGCCTTGCAAAGTAAGAAAGAAAAAAAAAAGACCGCGATCCTGAAAGGTTGATGCGGAGATGCCTTCACGTATATTTCCTCACCTGATCTCGCTCCCGTGTACAGGCACACTTTTGCGCAGCTTGCATTATTATTGCCGCGGTCGTTCCGACAACAGGTTCTCCCCCCCCTCCCTCATGTGGCAGCCTGCCGGCTGAGCTGGTTTTCTGCCGAGACTACCGCGATCTGTGCACGAATCCTCGAATTTCGCGGCCGCTACAGAAACGTTCTTTCTTTCTTTCTTTCTTTCTTTCTTTCTTTCTTTCTTTCTTTCTTTCTTTCTTTCTTTCTTTCTTTCTTTCTTTCTTTCTTTCTTTCTTTCTTCTTTCTTCTTTCTGCTTGCTTGCTTGCGCTTGCTTGCTTGCTTGCTTGCTTGCTTGCTTGTTTGCTTGCTTCGTTGAACGGGGGCCGCCTGCAAGCATTGTGCACTGCGCCCTGAAATCAACTTAATGCCGTTTTGCCCGGAGCGCTGCCGATTTCGGCCTTGCGAAAATTTCCTGCCTTGTGCGAGGCGAAAGCGTGAAAAGACGCAGTGTACGTTGCCTTGGAGGCCGCTGGATAAAGGCCAGTTGAACCAATTGTTCGCGGTGAAACGCGTTTGATTGCGTTACACTGACGATGGCTGAACGAGCGAACACATTGGCACGGGGCTCCGTTGTTTTGTTGTTCTTCTTAAAGGTGCGGATACTTTCAGGAATGATCGAGACATGGAAACAAATAATTTAAAAAAGTCTAGTTTACACTGTATCAAAGGGAGCCTGCAAGTTAGTTACCCTTAATCGGTAATAATAATATCTGGGGTTTAACGTCCCAAAACCACGATATGATTATGAGAGACGCCGTAGTGGAGGGCTCCGAAAATTTCGACCACCTGTGGCTCTTTAACGTGCACATATATCTAAGTACACGTGCCGCAAACATTTTCGCCTCCATCGAAAATGCAGCCGCCGCGGCCGGGATTCGATGCCGCGACCTTCGGGTCAGCAGTCGGGCGCCATAACTGCTAGACCACCGTGGCGGGGCTACCTTTAATCGAGGCGTCTATTTCCCTACTATTATGATCATTTAGTAGTCGCGAAGCAGCGCTCTGAAGAGAAGAAACGTCTTAAATACAGTTATAATGAAAATACACTGACGTGAGGGAAAGCCATATTTAGTGCGAAAATGAGAAATATATACTTTATTTTTAAATTACGTTTCAAGTAGTTCGCGTGTGTTCTTACTCTCCCTCACGTGCTCACTCGCCGACACGCACGGAGCAACGTGTAAAAGCTAAAATTGACGATGAGATGTTTTCGCGGAATATTGGAACCCGCTGGCTTAATCGCACCCGTGTACTGCGCATACTTTGCGTTTTCGCGTGTATATATATAAATGTAAGTATATGTGCACAATTGCAGTATAGTTCTGCAGTTTTGGAGTTGTTCGCTGGCTCGCGCGCTTATCTACCTGAAAACAAAGGATCAGAGAGGGTACTTGAAAAATTGTGCTCGTTTGAGTTGCTGCACGGCTCCTGCTGATTCTCTTTGGACTCTATTAAAAATAAAAATAAAAAAAGTGGGGGGGGGGGGTACCTAACGAAAGCAGACGGCGTTCTAAATCGGCCCACTTACGATTTCTCTTTTCTTTCGCTCATTCGCGGGACCCTACATTTCACAAACAGAACTACCGTAAAGGAAGGAGGGAGGCGTTGCCGCCATGGCGAAGTGACGGAGGAGGACTGGTACTTTAATCGTATTACACTCTTTCCCTCATTCTCTCAAGACGCGTCAAGGGCGAAAAGAAAAAAAAAATGTGGCAGTGGACGGTATCTCGCTTACACACAGGCATACACGCAAGTGATCCATTATTATTTCTTTTTCTGGCAAATTTCCTCGGTTTCCATTTCCTTTTCGGTCGCGCCCGTACAGTGCGGTGGTTATATTTCCTTCCCCTCTTTCGTTCGTTCTCCTTTGGCGTCGTTATCCTCGCCCATCCGTCATCTTCTCTAGCTTCCTGACTGAACGCACGCGATATGCACTGCACTGACCGACGTACTTGAAAAAGAAAGAGTTAAGAAACCGAGGAAACAGAGTAGAAAAAAAAGAGCAGATCCTAAATCACGTTTGCGAGATTTGTTGTGCGTGCGCGCACCATTTTTTTTTTTTTTTTTGCGTGGGCGTATGGCGGTTTTTTTTGGCACGATGCTCGCGCATTCGGATTCATTAGTGCGCCCCCTCCCCCCATTTTGATGGGGCCGGTCGGACTGGTGTATGGAAGAACGGAGTCGGTGGCGGTCAGCTAGCTCACTCGAGTCACTTCGCCTGCAAACGCAGACAGTCGTGCCCTAATGGGCCCGCGCGGACTGCAGAACGGCGTCTGCTGTGCCGACTATCTATGCGTGCATGCCTCCGGCTGGTCTTTTTGCAAGAAGGCGGTGCCGGTGGTTGAGATTATCCTCTGTATATTCTTCATACTTTGCTTCTTCCTTTTTTTTATTTTGTTACTCGAATCTTCCTCTACTTCTTTAGGTAGTCGCGGGCAACGCCTGCCACACACGCACGCTTTCACACGCGCTTGCCTTTCACCAACTACGTTTTTTTTTTTTCTGTTCTTCTTTCTCGCGAACATCTGTCTCGAAAAATAAAAAAAGAGGGGATGGGGAAGAGGGGGAGAGATAGAGCCTGCGGCATGCAATGGGACTGCAGTGCACGAGAAGTGGAGCGACGATCCCGAATAGAGACATTCACTGACAGCTCGAAAATGGGAGTCGGGCCGCAGCGGGCCTGTATAGCTAGCTGTTGCACTGTGAAGCAAGTCGCAATTCGAGACGGACGAAATGCGCGCTCCCTGCGACCACTTGACTGCCTCGACGACGGTGACGCTTTCCTCCAGATGCATGCTCGAGCTTATTTCCTCTTCCTTTAGCTGAGTCTCGGTCTTATTCTACATTTGGTTGTCCTTACTTTAATTTTTAATATTTGTTGAAGCGGGGGAGTAAAAGACGCCCGGTGATGACAGAAGCGCGCACGCCCTACAAAGAAAAAGGAGGGCGGTGTATATATAAGGTGAAAGTGCTTTCTGGAAATGTGAACAGGTACGAAAGACGAGCTGGGTGGACTAAAAAACAAAGTAGTTGGGAAAGATGAATGCGCCAGTTGGGTCGTTGATCGGTGGAGCTGGTTACGAATTGAGGCGTTCTAATATTCCTTTCGCGGGTCGCCTCTCCAGAAGGCAGGGGCGACCCATCCAATGTTCACCCAGAATTCAGACCCA
>NW_023614723.1:45000-60001 GCF_013339695.2 Rhipicephalus sanguineus
CCCGCTCATGAGCCGGGCGGCGGAGTCACCGGTCGTCCGGCTTATGACGTCAGGGTGGAGTGTGCGCCCATAGGTGCAGGCTCATATTCATTTGCCTTTTAAAAGGAAGTACCGCTGCCATCTAAATTTGTACCCGACTATGATGCCATGTCATTTCGCTCATACTGTAATACTGCAACATCCACGTGCTTGTGGCGCGCCTGTAGGATAACTACCAGTTGCGAGGCGTCGTGTTTCCTAAACCAGAATGTCGGCGTACAAATAGTGAAAATTTATGCGCCCGAACGAGTTTCTATTGTAGAATACATAACAGTACAATCAGTGGTTGTAGCTTACAGAGTGTGGGCCCCTGTATAAGATGGACGCGTTATCTACAAGCTGCAACGGTTACATGCCGGATCGTGTCTGCGTATTCAGGCTGCTCGCTCAAACCACCGTGGCTCCTCCGAGCTACAGCGCTGGCGACACTTGGCACCCAGGGTGTCGGTTCGGTCCTGTCGCCCAATTCTCGTCTCTCGACCACCGCGGTAATCACCGTGAACAGAAACATCCGAGGCGCTCAGATCCCAAGTGGTGACGCATCCTCAACTGCTTCGCTGAGTCGGGGACGGATGGACGACGGCGCTGCTGAGAGAGCAAGGACCTCGGGGGCGTGATCCGCGATCGGGCCTCCTCGTGCGTCGCCGGACGCGTGACGTCACGACATGCGCCCTCCTCCACTTCACAAAAGGAAGCGAGCTCGTACCCCTCTCTTTCGAGGAAGCGATGCCGCGGGCCTTCCCTTGTTTTTCTTTGAACACTCCTAGAGGCGCACGCAATGCAGACAAGGACGCGCGCAAACACACCCGCACGCGCATATGCAAAAACACAGGCGCACGTGCACGTAGTTTCGCTTCGTCCTTCTAGTCGCCCCGGGCTTCTCCAACTCCGTGCGACCTAAAATCACCCCGTCATTGTCTTGATACGCATTCCCTATTTCTTCCATCTCGTACGATGGTGAATCGTCACCACCTGTATAGAGCGGCCGCAGTGGTTCTCGCATCATCGCGGAAACTTTGCCGCCACGTTTGACCGAAAGCCGCAGTTGGCAGCCATTAGCGCTGAGCAGCAATGCGGGACCTTGTATGTGATGGCTTGCTGCGAAGTAGTATGTACGGTGCTATTCCGATCAATTGACTGATTCATTCGGAATACTTACGCATTGTGTTATCGGTCTTGCTACAATTGTTTGTATGGTTCCTGCGGCTGCAACTTTCTTTCTTTTCTATCTTTCTTTCTTTTTTTTTTTTGCATAGGACGTCTGTTCCTTGCACCTGGCAAAGAGACTGACTTAAAGGGACATGGAATGAGTAAACATTTAAATTAGAGTCCTTCTCGAGCTTCGTGCCTTCATCTCTTTCCCCGCCGTTTTTCTTTTTTTTTTTCTGTATTGAGAGACAGTGAAATAAACATTGTTGGCACTGGACACTTCAGTCCAGATATCATTGAAAACTCGGGGAAAAAACAAAAACAAGCTTGCTTAGAACGTGGCAGGACGACAATAACAACACAATGCTGCTTGTACAACAATTTTTGTTAGGGTTATGCCGGTACGAATCAATTATTCTTTCACACACAATTCTTCTTTTAATAAAAAGGAATGCAGTTGTGTTATAAGAGAGACAGGGACTTAACATAGCAAGTTTCCAGACTTCTTTTTTTCTTTTTCAGTCCGAATGTGGCCGAAATACGAGAAAAGGCGTCGCACTGACATACAGGTGCTGAAGTATGGCGCGAAATTAAAGCATGATACTTCGCCTTCGGTTTTTTCTTCTAATGACGAACCTATCATGGTAAAGTCAGGGACAATGAAGCCCTGAACGAATAATTTATCAGTCTACATTGATTTATTGTTTGACGTTAGTGCCTCTTTAACAAGAACAAAGCATAAATCGAGCACCTGTGATTCTCCTATTCTTCTCGCTCTTGACGTATGGCCTTACTCAGTCGAACGTCAATATAACGCGAGAATAACTCGATAGAAACGCGAGGGGGATTTCAATAACGCCTTGTATAAGGGATTTCCTTTGAGTCGTTAGCCCAAAGGAGCTGACCCGTTCGTCGTCCGAAGGCGTGTCCAATCATCGCGGTGAAGGTGCGAAAGCCAGAGCTCTTCCTTCAGAGATAGCGGTCGACCAACACCTCGATGTGCGTCTAATTTCGTGGGAGAGAGGAGCCGAGGCGTGTGTGTGTGTGTGTGTGTGTGTGTGTGTGTGTGTGTTTGTGTGTGTGTGTTTGTGTGTTTGTGTTTGTGTGTGTGTGTGTTGTTGTGTGGTGTGTGTTTGTGTTGTGTGTGTGTGGTTGTGTGTTTGTGTGTTGTGTGTTTGTGTGTGTGTGTGTGTGTGTGTGTGTTTGTGTGTGTGTGTGTGTGTGTTGTGTGTTTGTGTGTGTGTGTGTGTGTGTTTGTGTGTGTGTGTGTGTGTGTGTGTGTGTGTGTGTGTGTGTGTGTGTGTGTGTGTGTGTGTGTGTGTGTGTGTGTGTGTGTGGTGTGTGTGTGTGTGTGTGTGGTGTGTGTGTGTGTGTGTGTGTGTGTGTGTTGTGCGCGCGGAGCATTTGGCGGAAGTCGTACACGCGCAGTTCCTATATCAGCCTCCGAGCTGCAAAAACGAGAGCATGGGAAACGGAGCGAGCGAGTGGATTGGAATAGGCGAGGCCGCGGCTGTATAAACGGATCGCGTGATCACAAGCAAACCAAGGCGCGGCAAGAGCGCAATGCTGTAATTTTCGATGCCGTTTCTTCCCTCTCGATCCTATAAAACATTTCTCTCTCTGGGAGTCAAACCCACTGTGATCGTTTGCGAAGCGCTTTCACGCTTATCCTGTAATCCTTTCTTTAATGGCGAACTTCGTGAGCAGGAAAATAAAAAAAGGGGGGGGGGGTGGAATGGCGTTCTACTTTTAGCCAGATTGCGAAAGGTGAAGCCATTCCCATTGATAAAAGCGTGCGACACGGACGGCGCTGGAACGTAACGTAGAGGCTAAAAAAAATTAATATGAAAGAAGAAGAACAGAGAATATAAGCTGGTCTCACGGAAGGCGAAAAGTGGCATAACTGGGAACAGCAACAAAAAAAAAAAGGACTTTCTCATAGCGTACACGAGTTAAGTGCGAGCAGCTTCCTAGCACTACTTTCAGGCCAGTGATTAGAAGTAGTCATTATGTGACATGTTCAGAGCAGCCCTCGCAATTTTCGCCATCATTTCTAAAAATATAATAAATTGATTTTCAACGTTCTGGATATACACACTATATGGTGTGCGTGGCGCGGTATTTCTGGTGAAGGAGAGAGGCTTCGAATAAAATTTGACCATTTGGTATTATTACAGGTGCACGGCGCTACGCTTTATTTATTTATTTATTTATTTATTTATTTATTTATTTATTTATTTATTTATTTATTCATTCATTCATTCATTCATTTATTTATTTATTACTTCGCCCAGGTCTGACTTTGGGAATCGCACTCGCGACTTCTTGCTTAGTATAAAAATGACATTCGAGTGCTGAGTCACCGCGGTGAGTCCTTGGGATGATTCCTAAACGCTCTTATATATATATATATAGTTAGTTATTTATCACGTAAAGCGCTTCTAGCCCAGTGACTTTATTCAAATTCTGTATTTCATACCACATCACGAAGGAAAGCAAGCCTACAACAAAACGAAACCTGAAAGAAACTAAGCCACCACGCGAGTACAAAAATCACGTCACCTGTATATGCATACACCGCTCTGTCGCATGTTTTCGCACGCCGATATCTACGGGATAAATGAAATTTAATTCGGATCTATTGCTTTCTTGCATAGGTAACGGCGTTGACGTATTTTTTTTTTCGTGTAGCCTCAAAGCCACGAAAATAATTATTTCGCCAACTATATCTTTATAGAGAAATAGCAATAATTTCCCCAAATGCGCATGTTATAGTTTCGGATGTATAAGGAATATCCGTTGAACGCAAAGCTGTACATTGAGCATCCCAGCTGTACCGTCAGCCAAACTGTTGTTCGTTTAATTCCTACTAGCTTTAATTAACCAGGTATTTAGTTCACAAAAATTGCATTGCGAATAGATCAGCTAAAGCGTATAGGCTGCATAAGCGTCTATTGTTTTTTTTTTCTTTATGCTTGGCCAGCGTTAGTTGGGACACACTTACATATACATGCGAAGAAGAGGTTAGTTTCGCATCAGTGCTTACAAATGTTATGGAGCGCAGTGGTTCACACTTTGGTGCTTAACCTCGTTTTTCCTTTCTTTTTTCTTTCTTTCCAGGTAAGGCATGGTGCACTGCACGAGCAATAGAAACCGATGGACGCACGTGGTGCCCCTCCTCTGAAACAAGTGAGATTGGAATTTGGTCCTGCGGGAATACGCGCGCATGGTGATGTATTGCGGCAAAACTGTGTCAATCGATTTATTCGGGGTCAACAGCGACGCGACGCACCTTCCTTGAGTAGGCATCTCCGTCGCATTCCATTTTTTTTTGTTATCTTTTTTTTTTGTTTGGGAAAGGGGGTCTACCTTTGTTTCCAGAGAGATTCTGCACATGCTTGATCAACCCGTACACGTCAGGATAGCTGCAGTAATACTTCTAGACGCACGTAGTAAGATTGGCCTTGATTGAATTCCTGTTTTATAATAAAGAAAAAAAAAACTCGATGTATAGTAAACAGGTAACCTGACAAACTGGCTTTAAACAGCAGTGGCCCTGTTAGCGATTCCCGTGGGCTCCGAAATAACGGGATTTCCTGAAGTAACCGCCGCTATCCTGTTAATGGTTAAACTATTAGCGTTAATGACTCGCCGCGATGTGTGGCGGCGCTTTAGTTTGGCCCTCCTGCATCAGTGTGTAAACAGAGGCGCGCCGAACGAAATAAGCGAGTCATTTGGGGAGTCGTACGATGGCGAGTAAATGGAAATCTGTTAGTCCCGTTCGTTAATGTAAAAGTGCTATAGCTTTCACGCCGTTTGTTGATCCTTGTCGGCGTCACATTCCCCTGTCTTTGTATTTACAGTCTTGGCTCCCTGCGCATAACATAATTAGCTCTATACATCCCCTCAATCTTTTAATTCGACCGCTTCACTACAGGGCAGTTATGAACGCATGCACTGAAGACGCGATCGTTAACCGCAATCGTTGCGATCTCCGCCGTGGCACGATAGGCCGGCGTACCTGCTTCCGCTGATTTCAGCTTTTAAGGCTATTATTATTTATTATTATTATTATTATTATTATTATTATTATTATTATTATTATTATTATTATTATTATTATTATTAGGGCACTCAGTTTTCAGATGTCGTCGCTGGTCTTAGCCACAGGAATGATCGAGGCAACAGTCTGTCTGCAGCCTAGTCCACGTGGTCTGGTCCTACACCGCAGGAACAATTATGCAGTGAAATTATGCAAGTGAAATATTCTGATGCTTTGGCAATTCGTGTAAATTCAGATTATTGTGTACCATCTTTGTCCGAACCGTAATTGCCCGTGCGTTTCCGGGAATTTTTCAGTACATGACCGTTGTTCCTGGCTATACATATATGTGAAAAGGAACGTAGTGCACGTGTATATGTTAGCACATATATAGTGCTGCACCATCGCTGTCTCGTGTAGTGCCTCCGACATTTTCGAAGCACTATGTGTCTGTCGGAAATCTCGCGGGACATTGATTAGCACTGCAAGTTACGCGGGCTCTAACGCTGTCGGCTGCCGTGTCGCTCGACGTTACGCCGCCTCCCTAGCTGAGCCGGTCTTTAATGCTTGCGTAACACTATTCATCCTGCGGCTTACTAAAGGCGAGCCGTTACGCCAGGCGCACTGCTAGCAGTTTCATAAACGTCCTGAAGCTATGCGTCGACAAGCTAATTGGATTGGAGGCGTGCTTAATTTCTCCTCGTGTTGCATATAAAGCGCGCCGAAGAGCTGCGATGGACGACGGCACTCACGCAAATGACGTCATTAACGATGCCCTGGAATATAATATGCATACAAGCGCCAACTACTCAACGCCTGTCCCCGGAGTCCCTGAGTGAAACGGGATTGCGCGTGCGCAGATCGCGGCGAGTGTTTGACGTCGTTGCCCATGAGCTTTGCGTGTGTCTGCTTGCAACGAATGAAACGCACGCGATGTAATCGTTAAAGCTTGCGACGTCGTCCAAGCTCGGATCTTCTGCGACGTTATGAAACGATTATAATCCTGTGCGGGCAGGACGAAATAAACTGTAGGAGGAAGCATTACGACATGCACAGCCAGCCTTGGCAACCGGGCTTTTCGCGGCGAAACCCTTTTCCCTCGTGGCATCGGCGCCACACGTGACCTCTGTGACAGCTAATTGGCAGAGAATAACGATATAGCGTATCCGGTACTCCGGCGCATACGCAGTGGCGTTAGCGAAACACCGGGCGTCCGGAAGCTGGTACGCGTGTGTAATAATAATAATAATAATAATAATAATAATAATAATAATAATAATAATAATAATAATAATAATAATAATAATAATAATAATATAAAATAGCAGCCCTGAATTCGCTCAATGTAATTAGCACGGTGAGCGAGCATTTCGAACGTATAGCACTTGCGGCACCGTCCCACCGCGCAGTACATATATAGAAAAATAAAATTGCTGTCGCTTCCGATGCTGTACACTTAGGCGCCTATATGGAGCTACACCCCAAGTCTATATATCAAATCAAAGTCAAATCAAATCATTTTATTTCCCAGAAAGAAACGGGTTCTGGAGAGGTTCACTGGCTAAAAGCTGTTTATGGACAGCTTGACGAGGCTAGTGAACCCTATACAAGGCAGTTGGGGCAATGACAGACATATGTAACAACGATAAATTGGCCATAAGCTAACATTACAATACCAAATATGGTGAAGAAAAACATATATATATATATATATATATATATATATATATATATATATATATATATATATATATATATATATATATATATATATATATATATATATATTACTACAAAAACATCCCGATAACAAACATAGCACAGAAGATAGTTACATAGACGCGAGCAAAAGCAAAAAAACAAAAAAAAACAAAAAACAGAAAGAAAAACCCAACAACCATAACACCACTATCGCCAAAAATTTTTCTTTAAATAATGACGAAATATCAGGGAAGAAATATGTACAAAATTGCTCCTTGTGTATGAACTGCATCATACAATGTACATCAGATGTCAGACAAAGAAGATTATACAGACGCTGTTATTGCTATATGTTTTCCATCATATAACCTACTCGGTGCAATATGGATGCACACACTGAAAGAAAAATGAAATCGTACAAGAACAACCCATTTCACAACGTCAAAATTTTAGCCTATATTTAAAAAAGGATCGCAGATCTTTTAATGAGAAGCTGTTTTACGCGATTGTATTTATTGAGAATGGTATGTAGACTGTATTGCAATGTTTGCGATTTGTAATTATTTCGAAACCTCGGAACAAACCAAACGTCACTGCTTCTTGTTCTTAACAAAACTTTTTTTGCAGTTAGACATGCGGTATTTTTAATGAATTGTTTAAACGAAATGGAAGAGAAATAGCAGGATCGCAGAATGCGAAAGGTATACATATATTCAACTTTAATAATACCGTAGTCCCGACACACGAGTTGCGTTGATGACAAATAACCTAAATTAGCTACATGTCATATATGACTACATATATGATTTACATAACGCTGTACTACAGTAAGTCCACGCATTCTGTTCTTGGCGGCTTTCTCCTCCGTGTGTGCCTACAGTCGGGCCGAGAGGCCCCTCATAACGATCAATACCGGACACGCGCGAGCTGTCAAGTACAGCATCCACGACGCGTCAACACATGCGCCGCGTGCTGCAGCACGCAATCACGTCGACGTTCGCCGCATGCGAGGAGACCAACAACAACAAGGTCCGGCCACGCGCGAGCGGCAGCCGTGACCGCACTCGATCGCTCTCCCTCGGGGGTCAGCGGCCAGAGCGGGTGCGCGTGGCCGCTCTTGACGCCGTCCAGCTGCGCCTTCCGCATCCTGCGCTTTTCGGGGGCGCTGGCCGATTGTTTGCACAGTTGCGTGATTCTGGGCGGCGTGCGTGCCGCGAGCTACCGCACCTCCTGCTGCCGCGACCATGTTGCGACCTGCTACCTGCTGCTGTGTGTGGAGGAAAGAAAGGGTTGCGCTCTCCCTCTCTCTCTCTTTCGCTA
Source organism: Rhipicephalus sanguineus (assembly GCF_013339695.2). Taxonomy (NCBI): domain Eukaryota; kingdom Metazoa; phylum Arthropoda; class Arachnida; order Ixodida; family Ixodidae; genus Rhipicephalus; species Rhipicephalus sanguineus. The sequence goes on from NW_023614723.1 coordinate 53,252, forward strand.
GCTAGTACCGTTCAGCACTGTGCGAGGCAGGGATCGCAGCTTTGCTGCGACTCCGCAACTATAGGTGAGAGCTGCATAGCGAACGATCCTTAGCCCTCACCCCTTTCCCTTTCATTCGTATGGTAATAACAACGAATTACGTATCTAAAGAAAATTAACATGTTGTACAGCCAACCAGCCAACGATACAGTGCGCACCCGTTACTGCGAAGCTACTCGTTTAACGAAGTGTGTTGAAGGTCCCGAAAAGTTTGTTATAAAGCCGTACGATCGTTGGATTCGCAAAAGCGTCTGTCGTGTTTGGGAATGACTTGCATGAAGTATACAAGTGGAATGCAATTTTTTTTCTCCCTACGTCGCATCGTGTGTCGAGTAAACATTTGCATGCAACAAAGTCTGCATCTTCCATCATGTTCTATAGAACATGATTGTTGTTATAACAACCTTTCCGCTAGACACGTCGCACATCGTATATCGGACCAGCAGCACGTACGGTTATATTTAACCGGCGCTGACCGGACGCCGCATCGCACCTTACGTGTAAGCTTTTAGTGCTTGGTCGCATCTGGGTATCGTTGATACTCCGGCTCTTCGATGGTGCTGCGTGGTTTTAATGAGACGGGAGCACCGCTAGATGGGAGCGCGCAGGAACTGATCGCACCTTCTGCCGCCTTCTCGGCTCCAGCTGCGGTCGCGGTAGTCACGCCATTCGGAGGGATCCTGTATGGTCACGCTTCCCTGAATTAGGGCTGTTGTATCGGCGTGCGCTTGTATACTCTGCGAACGCTGTTTGCTGTGTTCGTTCTGTTTCCGCGTTCGCTGTTCCGCGCGCCGTATTCGACGTATCGTTTTGTGCAAGTTCACGACTGGCGCTACACCTGCCGCGATTGAGCTGCGGCCTGCCCGTGGGGTTGGGAAGGGCGAAACATATTTGTCGAACTACGGTTTTCAGCTCTGTAACTAGCATACAATGGTCGAACCTGGATGAGCGCTGTCAAGGGCACAACAGCGTCTTGCGCGCATATAAACGGCCTCGGTATACTCGGGGTGCTTGGAGTTGCCAGCGAAAGGGGCACACGGGACTGTGTCGGAAGGGACCAGGGACGTAGCCAGAAATTCAAAGTGCGTAGCAATTTAGGGGCCCGGCTTGTCGACCATCCACAGCCTCATTTCACGCAGCAGTCAATACAGGCCAGAACAAGGCTAACATGCTCAAAACCGGTGCGAAATAAAGTAACAAGGTCTAAAATAATATAAGCCACAGCAATAACCGAGAAATAATCCCAATAATTTGCCTAAAATCGCGAAAAACATTTATCCGGATGAGACCCGCGCCGCGAAAGAGAGGGCGTCACCGTCTAGGCAGGCGCGCGATTGCCAGTGAAATCGCTGGGTTGCCCGTGCTACGCACTCCCTCAGGTGCCACGATGGTGGAGCTGCATTAAGAACTACACCAGGCCTACAGAAAAAAAACTACACCAAGGCAAGAGCGACATTAGCACAAGATTTCGCGCAGAATTTGAAGCTTCACCAGGACCTACACAAGAACGAGATTAGCGCAGGGTTTAGCGCCGTATTAGCGCTACATTAACCGCATAATTAGCGCTGGATTAGAGCAGAATTAGCACTACATTAAGTGCTGGAGTTAGTTCTTTTTTTTTTTTCGGAAAATTGCAGGGGGGTTTCGACCTCGACCACCCTTTATGCGTGTTAGTGCGCGCGTTTGCATGTGTGCGCTTATATATACACATACAAAATTTAAAAATTTCAGGAGAGGGGGGGGGCTTGCACCCCCCCCCCCCCCGCCACCCAATGGCTACGCCAGTGAAAGGGATTATTCCCCCCACGTCGGCAGAAAATGATTGCTCAGAACAAGACGAGGAGTAGGGGACCATATACGGAGGAAACGAGTCGCCGCTCGCCTTGAGATGGTGGGACGAGTCGGGGGCCGATCCAACGTCGCCGTTGACCGTTGATGAGTGACGGCAGCGCGGCCCACATGATTGGGGAACGCTCTTGAAGGCCAGCGCGGGCTCACCGACGTCGTCTCGGTGCTCGCTGGACAGGCGGAATGCCGTGGGGCTCTTGTTTGTGCAATTCCTCGGCTCCAGATACGTGCTGACGAGGGCGGTTTTTTTTTTTATCGCTTATTTACCGACAATCGCAGATCGGCACAGTGCTACTTGTGGGAACTTGGGTCTTGGGCTCTGTTTGTTGGAGGCGGAGACTGGTGTTCAAGCGCATCAAATGAGTGGAGAATGTCCGTGCGTGCTACACATGGAGTTACTGCTCCGGGCAGGTGAAAACTTGGATGGCATTGGTTAGCGGTGATAGGCAAACTTGTGTGTGATTGGCCGGTGTGAGAGTCCTTTTTTTTTTTCTAACGTTGAGATGAGAGCGGGAAACTTTTTCTGTTGTGCGATAGACCGGAATTTCAGGCCTGGACCCGGGCAGAGGAAAATGAGAACTTCTGCGCTCGCCTCGTATGTATCTGATGGGTCGTGGTCTCATCATCATCGTGGTCTCATCATCATCACCACCAATGAGCGCTTGCGAAAATGGCCAAAAGTCGCCTTGAGAAAGACTAGCCGCATGCAATCAGCGCTGCGTTGATGGCCCAAAACGCATGCGTTAGTCAGCTCAAAAGACTCGCAGCTTCAAACTGGTAGTACTTCGGAACAACGACAGCGCGTGTCGAGGCGCACGGCCTGCCAACATTTTTGCTTCTCATCGTGGCTCGAAGCGTCTTATATGGAAATCTTTTGTTAAATCTCTCCTACAGGCACCCGCTTCTGCGGCTCAGCGATTGCGGCATCGCCTTTAGCGCGGGGTGTCGTGTTCTTTTCACGGCATCGTGTTTTGGGCGCTCCTCAGTAAAAAAACAACCGAGCTCTCCAAAATAAACATGAAGCCACTCCACTATACGGCGGCTCTTACACTCCACACTTTCAGTGGACTATATACATTTAACCTCATAAACCACCGTCGCTGAATCGCGAGCTTCTACATCATGCAAACACGAGTAAGACAAGCGAAACACAAACCAAAGAGAGGTCGGATCGTTTCATTCCAGGGCAGCGTTCTTTTTCTTTTTTTTTCTTTTTTTTTTGGGGGGGGGGGGGGGGCTCGATAGAGCAGCTTGTTTTGCGCGTCCTGGCGCTAAAGCGCCTGTTCCGATATCGACGGGCTCGAGCGTATAACGGCACAGATAAGGAGAAACAGGGCATGCAGTGTATGTGTACCCGTAGTGTACGCTGCCCAAGCTCATGCATGTATAGAAGCACTACGATGGTACAGAATGGCGCGGGCCGGGGGTTATAAAACGAGCATTGCGCGACCCCGCATTGGCGGGAGCCATAAATTTCTCAAACTCTTATCGGGTATCGCGCAGTGAGGGTTTAAAGGCGGCTGGCATCGTTGAAGGGAGAGACGCGGGAGTAATTGACCGTGTACGTATATATCGTGCTCGCCTCACGCAGCGCATATGAGAGGCTACAGTGCAAAAAGCGGGAATGGTTTACGGACCGCGGGGTTTGAGATAAAGACGAATGTTTTCTTTGGCATCCCAGCCTAGTGGCATTGTTTACGCAATGCCCACTCCATCGTGTAATGCCGCTGTATACCAATCGAGCCCGCGTGCTCGCGCTCACTGATAGCCGCTGTGGCGCAGCGCGGATTTTATTTGGGAAGGCGACCATTCTTTAGAGGGTGCTTACAAATCGCTAACGACGAAGACGAAATAAACACATACAATATACTGGGTGTTTCTTTCGTCTTCATCGTTTGCGCTTTTCAAGTACCCTTTAAAGATGGACCAATTCGCCCATATGAAGGTATTGTTGCAACCATTCCTCATGGGTGTCTGCAGGATTTCGTCTTCGGAGGTTCAAATCCGCGTTGCATCGTGAGTTGTGGGGCAGCGCTGGTGTGGCTTGGGTGGGGGTCAAGTGCCCCCTTTGCACCCCTCTGCCGACGCCCATGTCGATGTGTAAGTTTTTGTGTGTATTTACTTGTGTGCGTGTACACATACACATGTAAACTATAAACATCTCGATGGTCACAGAGGGGACGGGGGGGATGGAGTTGAACCGATTCACCACCTAGACGAGGTGTTAGTTGAACATTCCCGAACCTTCTTTTCCCTCTGGCTGGGCTATGCTGTGGTGGTTTCCCAATTTTTCTAAAATGTCGCTCAGGGAGCAGCGACCAGCGGGAGGGCATCTCCGCTGCTCGCTGTCCTGCGAAGGCGCGTTCAAGACGCGCGCTCAAGCGCGTCCGCCGGACGTGCCGACGCAGGCATGCAGGCATGTCCGCGGTTTGGACAGAAGCCATCTCTCTCTCTCTCACCTCGGCACACTCGAACGCTTCCATTATCGAGACGACCTCCCGGCTTCTTCCCCGTATAACACGCGATCCATAGCTTCGGGTTGGTCGCGAACCTTCTTGGTCGCGAAGGCGCTTTGTGCGCGTACACGACACGGGGAGTTGTTGGTGGCGCTACTCCGAGAGAGAAGTTTTATCTGCGCGCTCCGCCGCCTTGTGAGCCTTCGCAATGATAGCGAGAGCTGTTAAGTCCCGCGCTGTTAAAAGGGTCTCCGCTTTTATGCGGGCACTGACCTCCCAGCAGGGGTCACCGTGGTCTTCGCAGTGCGTATCTTATACGTACGGGACAGCGGTGGCATTATTCAAGGCCACGAGATAGATCTCTCTGGTTACATTTGCAGGCCAAGTATACACGTACGGCGTAGATGTTCGATCTATTGTGCACGCGAGTGCACAGTGATGCATGTTGTAAAGTTGTTATCACTCTGTCGATCTTCAAATGCCGGTTTTGAGTGCAAAATATCGGTCGTTCGGACGAGTGAGGTTCGGTTTCTTTCGCCGTTATTGAGCGACTGATCCTGAGGCAACGCCTTCGCGTACACTGTCGATAAGAGGAGACGCAAGCTGAGGATAACTGCAACTGATGTATCGCAAGATGCGCTATTCGATGGAAGCGTTCTGAATTCAGTATTTCAGGCCATGTTCGCTTTGTGTATGAACAACCGCAGCCCTTGTTCTTAGATAGGTGCCGGTTCGCAGCGTGTTCACGAAGGTGCTCCTTCTCGGGCGGCGTTGTTGGCTGCAAAGGCTTACGCCTAACATACAACAGGCATTTCTAACGAATATTTTATTCTAGGTACACTGCACCTACGCGCATTCGCGCTCAGCATATATAGCTGGAGTGAGAATGGACAGCTTACTACAAGGCATCCGCAGGGTTTCAAGAACACGGGGCTATTGTGTGTGGAATACGATGTTCATAATGAGACGACGCGTTTCCTTGATCGTTTTCTTGTACACGCAATGTACACACATTCTACATTAAATATGTGCCATGTGAGTTTCCTTAATAGTATAACTATATGGAAGGACTCTGGTGTTAGGTATTCAGGTATGTACTACGTGACGATACCTATTACGATATGTCTGTTCGTTTGTGTTCTCCTTTATGCCGTAGCTTTCTCGCTTTACTGATTTTCTGTGGTCACTTACCGTTGTGTGCTTCTGCCCCCCCCCCCCCCGCACGCACGCACGCACGCACACACACACACACACACACACACACACACACACACACACACACACACCGTTACACAGCCTCCCCAGCTTAGCAGATAGTATCTAATTGCGGCGGCCTCGAACAGAACAGACGTGGCTTCCGTTCCCCCTTCATTATAACGGCTTTATGGTCGGTGAACTGATGGATCGGTGATGGGTCGTAGTGGGATGTTTGCAAAGACGAAGCAGTGGGCAGTTTGCAAAGGTGGCTTCCGTTCCCCCTTCATTATAACGGCTTTATGGTCGGTGAAGTAATGAATCGGTGATGGATCGTAGTGGGATGTTTGCAAAGACGAAGTAGTGGGCAGTTTGCAAAGGATCGGTGATGGGTCGTAGTGGGATGTATGCAAAGACGCAGTAGTGGGCAGTTTGCAAAGGTGGTTACGCCGGACAACGGAGACGTGACAAGGTTAGACTAAGAGGAGCTTTGCCCCTAATAAAAGGGGGTGCAGCGACTTATGGCGAATTCCATTGAGAGAACAGGAGTAGGGGCGTCGTGCAGTAAGGAGTGGGTGGCAGAGCACTGATAACCGGGCCACTCAATCTCCCACTGGAATGCGGCACGCTTCCGGAGAGCAGGTGACGAGTGGGGAGGAATATACCACGTGATCGAAACATTCGAGGCCCCGGCATTCTCTGTGGGGAAGCAGCAAAATACGCGTGAAATCTGTTCGCCATTATCCTAATTCGCAGTTACATATGTTTGTGCAACGACGCATCCAGCAAACGTAGCTGCTTACACTTCGCAACCGTCATCGTCGCTACCCGTACAAACTGCGCGAAATCGGCCAACATCAGTGGTGCCAAACAGGGGCGTAGCCAAGGGGGTGGGGGCGGTAGGGGGGTGACGTTTAACGGTCACGTGACTCTCGTCGTACTGCGCCCACTCCGCTTTTCAGGCGAGAGCACTACAAACCAACGTCACTAGAACAAACTCAGTTTAAAAGCTCCGCCGGAGAGGCGGTCCGCGTGGCGGTCGCGAGAACTAGTGGCGCTGCAGTCACGTCTAGCTCCCGCGGCTGGCGCCTGTTGTGATCGGCGCCGCCGATGTACGAGCGCACGTGGGTTGCAGCGTCGTCTGCGCTTTGTTAGCTCGTCATTTTTGCGACAGTTCTTGACCAGGCTTAGCGTCTTGTACGAAGACACGTGC
>NW_023614724.1:0-29540 GCF_013339695.2 Rhipicephalus sanguineus
GAGAGAAAAGTCACTCTTTCAGCCGACGTAAGAGTTCGCGTTTGACATCACAAACGGCGATAAAGTCCGGTATCCTTGAGAAAACGCAACAGCGCTTTCGTTGCCTTCGGAACGTGATGGGCAGCCCCATGGTCCCATATTTTCGCGGGACAGTGAAAGCGCTTCGTCCATTTGATTTAGTGCGGTGCTGATGAGGTGAAGCTCTCGTTTGCGTATGTCGGGCAGTAACACAGAAGGTGTCAATAGTTTCCTCAACGGACAGTCGTTGCACTCAGCGTTGTCGGCCATCTCAATCTTAAATGAGGGCTGGTGAACGCTACACCCAGAAGCAGACGGCACAACACTGTATCTTCCTCCCGGGAAAGACAGGTAGTAGCCGCAGTATAGAGTGGGTCGAGAGAATACAGTCGATGGTGTGTGAACTGCGATGTTTGCCACTTTTGCAGTGTCCTGTTCTGCGCCAGCTTACTTAGGTATCGAGCCGCATCAATCCTAGATAACGGTACAGAAACAAGGTTCGTTCTACATGTGCTTTTCTGCAGCTTCATCGGCGAGGTCGTTACGAAGATACCCACATGACTTGGTATATCCACTGAAACACAACGTTGTGTCCTCTTTCAACCGCATAGTGCAGGATTTCTCGTATCTCCCATACAAGTTGTTCGTACGATCGCGACGAGGAAGTGCCGACGAAAGACATTGTAGAGCCGCTTTGAGTCGCAGAGAATACTGCCATCGTTCCGCGGTTGTTGCTTGATGTAATCGACAGCACCTCGCAGGGCAACAAGCTCCGAACCAGTCGATGTGCTCACGTGACAAAGTTTGTAAGCGAGGTTGATGTGTCGTGATGGGATGACGGTGGCGTCAGTGGAGCCGGCCTGGGTGGTAGAGCCATCCGTGAATACGTGAATTCTGTCAGCATAAAAAGTATGCAAAACAGTCCAGAGCTGCTTGTTTCAAGGCCAATGTAGAAAGGTCTTTTTCTAATTCCTGGGAGGAAAGGCGCACTTCGGGTGGACGTAAGCACCACAAGGCAGATGGCGAACGCGCGAGGGGTTGAAACCCGATGTAGCAAAGTGCGGTGAGAGCTGACGACGTTGGAGAACGACGCCTGTGGTCGTTGTTCTGGCAGGTACGGGCAGATGGTTGCGACACCATCCGTGAGATATGTCGAACATGCTCTCTCGCGCGTCGGTTTTGACGTACGTCGCGTACCTACCGGGATGGTCCCGACCAATATAACGGTTTCGCTGTTGAGTGCTTCGGTAGACCGAGGCAAACACGTACTGCCTGGCTTGCACGCTCTGAAGTACTCCGCATTTCGCCACGCAAGTTTCGAAAGCAGAGAGAGCTATAGCGCAGTTGTCCAATAAAAGTGCTTGGTATAGCTGTAGCATGGAACTCAGTGATGGACCCCATCTTTTTCCGGCGATGAATTCCAGGAGAGCACAAAGTCGTAGGCGGCTAGATAGATAGATACGCTCAAAGACGCAGATGTTCGCTAAGAAATGCTTCGCATTTAAAAGGCGCGTTTGTAAAGCCTCTAGAGTCTGTGACCGTGGCGCAGCTGATAGCGTGCCCGGCATGTGTTGTTGCGGACCGAGCGGTCGTGGGTTCGATGCCCGGTGACGGAATTTTTTTCTTTGCCATCTGTGGTGCGTGCTTGTACGCATTCCAAATAAACACGAGGCGTGGGGTACATCCAGCTGAATGCGAATGGCCCATGTGAACCGCGGACAGACGTCACGGCCCTGCATTGACCAATCGCGTGCGGTCACGTGCGGCTGGATGTAAATGCCACGCCTCCGTGTTTATTTTTGAACGCGTACAAGATCGCACCACTGATCGTGTATATTTTTTCGACGTCACTTCCGTGACGAAAATACCGTCGCTAAGTCTTGGTGGACCCCGGCATAAAACACTTTCGTGTTAAAAACAGTTTAGCTGCAAGCGCGAAAAGCAGTGAGTGTCATAGCAACTATTCGGAACGTTGTTATACGATGTGGGGTTAACATGCAGATTGTGCCTTCAGGAATCAACGCAGCGTAACTCAGCAAAACGCTGGCTTAAAGGGCCCCTCGACCAGGTTTGACAATTTTTAGCTTACGATCGCAATGCATACACTGGGCGTTCACGATCACGTCTGCCAAAATTTGCAACGCTACGCGCCGCGGAAATGGGTCAAATTTCAAGGTGACGCTGCTTGCCCTTCCTCTCGCGGGCGCGCGCTTTTGAGAATGAGGGGATGACGTACATGAGCAAATGGCCCTACGTTGATGGTAGTGCTGTGACGTCGCTCTCTCTACGTAGACGACTATGCTCTGACGTCGCCAACAGTAGCACGTGACGCTGCGATAATTATTTGACACGACATGTGTAGTTTGTGTAATTTGTTGCTTGAATAGATTAATAAAACTTGAGAGAAATAATGAGACAGACAAAGGGAATGTGTGCGTCTTTTTAATTTTTTTTGTGAATTGCAGCGAGATGCGGGGCTAATGTGCCTCCCTTTCCCATACGTTCGTGTCCCCGCGGTTAGCGCATCGAGCAGACGCCAGCCCTGGAAACGAAGGTAATGTTCTGGCGCGTTCGAGCACTCATTATGCTCGTTTATTCTACCGCGTCCAAGTAAACGTTAATGCGGCATTGGCTCATGATACCGCCACTCTCGTGCCTACACAAATGTCTCAATTTTCATGCCCGTCCTGCAGAAACAGGCAGTACAGCACAGAGAACGCCGACAAAACGCCCATGGCCGCTACATAAAAAAAAAAGGTAGCGGCCGTGCAACGCCGCTCGCGTGCTCGGGAGCGCTCGGGCACGTCATGCGCATGACGTGTTCATGCGTATGTGTCAAGTGAAGAGGGCAGGGAAGAGATTTGGCTTGCGAAGGCTACACGGGGCGAGTGGCAAGGGTTTGAAACTCGCCTCCTCGCATCATGGTTTCGCGCCGCTACAAATTATTGTTTTTCTCAGCTCGTAATGAACCGATCTGAATAATTCTTGCGGCATACTGCTCTTCATTCGGCACACAACAACTTCCATCGTCTAGCTGAAATTTGATATATGGCCTGGTGAGGGGCCCTTTAAGAAAGCGCCGCTTTTCTATCACTTCGACGCAAACACAGCAGAACAAAGGACGTACAAAGGTGTGAGCGGTCTGCGGACCCCCGTCAACAAGAGCGCGCGACCGCTGCCGCATCTGGCTGTTCAACGTCCTCAGTTCCTGCTGCTACGGCCAGACTCGACTCCTCCTCCACTCTCCGCTTACCGCCTTCACATGCGACGGGAGTGAAAGGAACTTTTCCTTGAATAGTTGTTCGATGGCTTGCTGCACGAGGTCGCCACCACCTGACTGTCTCTGATCGCGCGAGCTGTGCTCTCGTCACTGTCATTTCTCGATTGGCTAGTTTGGTAACTTGGTTGTGCGCGCTGCTTTCATCAGATTTGTCGCTGATGCCCACGACATGAGTGTGGATTTGCTCCATGCAACCCTGGTCTGCTTTTGTGGGCGCAGTTATCGCACCACTTCTGCGTTTCACGGCGGCGTCTGAAGGAACATGCCTATGCCACCGATCTCAACGTCGTAGGTATGAGCCCTTCCATGAAGGAGAGGCTGATCTTTGAGGCATCGATGATGAGAAGAAAACAGCACATGACATCGTTGACCATAGACGAAGCTGCTATTAAGCCAAAAGTTTAGGTTTTAATGCACATGATCAGAAGGTTGTAGGCACCAAAATGCACAAGAGTGTCTTGTAATGATCAGAAAATAATCTTTGTACCCTAATTTTTTCAGTTTTTGTTGTAGCCGCGCAATATTACCAGCGTCGTCTGCTGCTAGCTTACGTCCTCCAGGAGAGGCTGTAAGCCGTTCCATCTACACCATATGCGACTACGATGTGGACTACTGGCACTGAAAATGGAAATTAGGCTTAAGCATTCGAGATAATTTGTGTCCTGCTGCTGAGGTTAGATGTTGCTCGTATGCAGCCTGTCGGCGCGCATCTGTCAACGCGCTTTGCGGAGGCGCAACGGTGAGCTTACAGCGCCACCACAGAGATGCAGCGGCAGGCGGCAACATCCATCATTGCAAAGGCCGTATGGGGAGAGCGGAGAAGGAGTCGAGTCCGGCCGTGCTGCTGCATCCATGCAGCTCCCCCTCTATCACCCCTTGTACGACCTTTCGCGCGACGAAAGACGGCCAGGACGTACCCCTCGCTCCAGTCGCTATCGTCAGATGCCTTCGCACGCTTTTACTTGCGCATAGAACACACGACATGCGCGGTAGCGCCGAAAGTAACGGAAAAGATGCGCCCAGAGTGTCTATATAATTTCTTTGCAATGCTATATCTCGCTGTAGCGACCTATCGTTGCGTGAACTGCTCGTACGTTAGATTCAGTACGATTTGCGGGGCTTCGTTATACTATTCCTTGACATGGTACACCATGACTTCTTGAAAGACTGAATGCTCATAAACAGCGAATATGTGGATACCAATCACAGAACGCAATTTTTATTCAAGGGCATGTTCAACAGAGGCACATCAACTTCTCAAAGTCTACGATCACACGTCCAGCCTGATCTCGCAGGCCTCTCTCAGGTCACACTATTTTATAGGTCACTCTTCTTAAATGACATGGTGAAGTGTTGGTGTGGAAGTCAGCAATCATCTTCCATAGCCGCCAAATCCACGTCCGCCACCGAAACCACGTCCACCACCGAAACCACGTCCACCGCCGAAGCCACGTCCACCACCGCCGAAGCCACGTCCGCCACCGCCGAAGCCGCGTCCACCGCCGAAGCCTCCTCCGTACTGCGCTGTGGCGATGGTGAAGACAAGGGCCAGGACGAGAAGTCCGACAAGGAGGGTCTTGGTGCTGATCATATTTTTATCTCTAATAATTGAAAAACAATGTCGTGATGAAGAGAATATAAAGAACCATGCAAATGCAAATTTTGTAACCGAACCTATGAACAACTTCACGAAAAGACAAGCAATCTACCGTGACAGCAGTCCATCATTATTTTGCCGAAGGATAGCTACTAGTCAACGTTCGGCTGAGTTATCAGAAGCAACAGTTGAAGCTCATTTGCAGATGCGTATAAGGGCAATTTTCCATGTGGTGAGAAATCACTGAATTGGTCATTTCAAGTATTTGTTTTCTTTTTGTTACGTTGCGAACAACCATCAGAATTTATTACGTATAGAGTTGCACACATGGGTATAATGCATGGCTTTCGTCGTAATACGGCCGTCGGTTGGAAGTGATATGAGAAAAATAAAGTCAGAAAATTAATTCTATTGTCCATAAATAGAATAATTACGCCGGGCTATTAGACTGCTTCAGATACGCATTCGGTGGTGTGGTGTACTTTAGTTTAAGTTGTGCACACTCATGAAACTATCAGCGAGCCACTTATGATTACAGTTCACCCTTCCTGTGTCTCTAACCTCTGACTTTCGAAGCGTGCGAGAAATGCCGCATCTTACTTGTAGGTTCCGTATGTGGGCCTTGCTTCATCGGTGTCTCGATAAATAAATAAACTACTTGCGTATAAGGGCGACACATTTAGTTTCTCTCGCTTAACAAAACACCTATGTTCTCTTGTTTTTTGATCTCAATTTTCGCTAATGCTGCAATTCACGAGCTGTGAATACTTTTGAGTTAACTCTAGAAATGCAGCCGTCGTGGTAGAACAGTGATGGCGGTGCTCGAGTGCTCACCCCGTGGATGCGGGTTTGACTCCGGCCCGCTGAGGTCGCAGTATTGATGGAGGCTAAATGCTAGAGGCCTGCGTATTTAAACTTAGGTACGCATTGGAGAACCACAGCTGGTCGGAATTCCCGGAGCTCTCGTCAACGGCGTGACTCATAATCGTAGCTTTAAAACCCCAGAAATTGTTGTGACTAATAGTGAAATGATTCTCCAAGGTAGACTATTATGAAGTACTGAGCCCTTAATATCGCAGGGAGAAGCACATTTCCTTTGAAGTACACTGTCACATGCATCTTCAAGGCGATTTAACAAATGAACGGTCACTCTTGGCGGCATTTCCTACACGCCTGCATAAGTTGCAAAGTCGAATATGAGGTTTCAGGCAGAAATGTCTCAAGGCGGCTTCTCACGCTTCTTTACGTTTCTTTCCCTGAACAGGCACCTCAGCTTACATACGTATCCGTCATTCTGGCATCAATATTGGCCGCTAAGTAACATCGCCACAGACCTAGGGTTGTGCAGCAAAAGAGCGGGACCATTGATCTTTTGCGACGCTTTCCCGTATAAACGTTAGGTTTACACAACTTCGCTATTTACGAACCGATATTCGCTGACGAGCTATCTCTGTAATATTAAGCGCTGTATAGCTTCTTTGCGAATGGAATATACACCAGCCCTTCAGGCTGGTTTCGTAGGATGAGTTGGAAAAAAGGTTGATAGTAATAAAGCAACGTAAACACTATCTTTAGAAGTCTTTATTTCCTTGGCTAGCTTATTCTTTTTTCAACGAAGTAGCGCAAACGGCCTTCACCTGATGCATTTAAACTGGGTGTTTGCGCTTAGTATTCAGTAGACGCATCTGCTCCCGCAAGCGCTGCCAAAGTTGTATCATCTTTCCGCTCTCTACAGAACCACTTTTCTCCCGTCCACCGTGTCAGAACGGCAGCAAATGCGTACCCTCAACGAATGCAGAAAAGCCTGCAATTAAATGGAACAATTTAAGGGCAGCTAAAGATTATGCCTGATTTTCGCTTCGAAGGTATAGGAAAAAAATGACTTCATGGCATCAGCACGATGGTCCATTTACAACCACTATGTTCAGAGAAACAGTTGTGAATAGTTGATACATTTCCTTAACACGAGGACATACTGGAGCGATTCTTACCTGAGAGACTGTTCGTCCGACAAATGATGCTAGACCGAGACGCCACGGCGGGTTTATATACAAGCGCGCAGCGTGTGTTGTAATCGGACAACGCGGCCTGTAAATACCCACGACGGCATTCGCTTGGCAGGCTTTCCCAACGGTCTCGATGAGCGGAACATACGCAACGAATGTTTCCAAGTAAGGTTCTACGTATCACTTACGTGCGGCAGACACAACATTTCCTTTGCAGCCAGCAAATACGCTAATCCTCCCATAATGTATAAGGCCTAACCGGTGCAATTTCAAGTTCTTATTTGCATCATCAGTGAGGGCGTACTCGGGCAAAAAGTGAAAAACGTTTTACTTGAGAGCATCCGAGTCCCCAGTATATCTGTCATACAACAAGGTTTAGAGCAAGATTACTATGAAGAATAATGGTGCAATGCAAGTGATGAAAATTTTGAAAGAGCATCACGTGTTTGCAGTGTAATAAAACATGAAGCAGCTTCGAACTCCGAACTATCTAGAAATACAGCATGTGTCGCAAAAAAGATTGTCACATTAAGGAATTTAGCCATATGTGACGTAAGCTGCATTATCTAATATAGATAGGTTGGGGGAAGGGTTTGTTCAATACAAGTGCAGATGCGTGGCGTAGCGTTTGTCTTCCATGTTCAGTGATACACAACGGAACGCTGCAAGATTAGGAAATCAACATAGAATGTTAATAGTACATCTTGTTTGTTAATATTGCGCTTAGATATTGTGGTATTTTCCCAAGCCACGAAACAATAGTTAGGATGTCATATCTAGTGTGTTTATATCTGTAATTTTCCCGATACCGGAATGTGTGAGCAAAACCTCGCTAGCCTGCCAATGCACTTAGTTAAGTAAGATATTACCGAGCTGACGTGAGAATCTCAGCTGATGTTCTTGTGAAGAATATTCGTAGCGTGAAACCTGCCAGCTCGCATCATTGCCTCCTAACCTCGAACTGTAGTGAGAACCTCACTGAGCCCTATTACATTTCTTTTACAATGAAGCGTTTTGACGAACAATCGTCTGGCGAGGGCACATACTCTTGCAATAAACATACACTCGCCAAGGTTAAAATAAAAACAAGAAGGCATTGACGTTTCGGGGCCCGTACGCGTCCTTTGATCATAATGAAGATGTCCGCGTGGGCATGCGGCCTATTTATGATCAGTTGGCCGCAAACCTGCGGGTGCATTTCTCTGGTAGATTGCCCTTTGTCCTGTCTCTTTTCCTGTTCCTGTCTCTTGTAGCATCACATATCCTCTAACATTATTGCTACACTCACCTCACTAGATGCTGTTCCATCATTGAACGATGCGAGGTTCAGGGTCCAATGACGGCCTCTCGATCCAGGGCCCTAGCACTATCTGCTGCTTCGCAGGTCTCGCAGCCGCTGTGGATTGAGAGTCAGGAGATAGTCGGTGTATTTTTGCAGGAGGCGTGACCGAGTACCGCACCTGGATCGCCAATCTGTCCTGTAAGGGAGTGCATTCCCCGCAACTGGCTGATGGGACCAGACCACATCCCGGTCTTGTTTATGAAATTCCATCAACAAGCGAACTTTTTTAATGCCGCGTGGATGACGGGCCACTGAGATTCGACCTCTGCACACCAGACGGATGCTTGACCTCTAAGTCGTCATGGTCTACCGACATTACATTTGTTTTAAATTATCAGACATAAGCTCAGCTTGCTCATCTGTCGCAATGTTCAGTACTTGCTATAAGATCTCAATGTGTTTTTTTATAGGCAGCCTTTTAACTGCGTTTGTATTTGGTTGCCGTTATCCTCGAATACTTATACTTGTAGCATCTATTAGAAGTGGGAGCAAGGAATTCGAAAATACTTAACAATGAGTCAACCTTCTCGCAGTGCGAAATGATATATAAACGGGACGGAGACACAGCCTGCCCTCTTCGACTCGCGTGAAACAGTGTCATGTGGCAGCGCTAATTTTCAGCACTCGGGTGCCCATCTGTCCCCTGTTCAGTAGAGAAGGCGTTCTCCAGTCAGCAAGACCTCTGCCGGTAGCGCTATCCTGTATGGAGATATCTTGAGTTTAACTTTTACTGAAGTTAGACAAATATAATGAGAACTAACAGACAGTAAGCTCAGAACAGTAAACAAGACAGTAAGCTCTATGGTTCTCATTAATATTGTGTCTAACAAAGAAAAACGAGCCTTAAGCGTAATCTACTTTTAATGAAAGTCATCTGAAGAGTCAAGTATTTAGAGAAGAATACTTGACTGCCACGCGAAATACCTGCATCAATCAGGACTTTCTGCTCACGGACAATGCGGCGACTTGATACCTACGCCGACAACCACATTTTCTGCGACACCGCTCTTTAAACAATATCGCATTAAAATGTGTAAGCCTACTGATTCGTCTAGTGAAGGCTGCTCGGAGCACTGCTATACGTACTCGTACGGTGTGGTAAGATTAGCTCGGGCTACCGGCATTTCAGCCGCCACCTGTACTGTGGCTTACAAGCGTCTCTGAAAACCCCTCTACCTTGGAAGCTAGAAGGGATGGCTGTTTTGAATGCTCTTACGTCTTTAACGCAGGAAATGGAGATAGGAAGGCGGCTGATCTTTACGAAGAACTGAGTCACAGAATAGCTTCATCTTCACGGTCGTTGCTGTATTTACCAACAATGACTCGGTACCCACATGATATGCTATGGTGTGCGTTCCTCGATGAGGCCCACGGATCTGCACATGACGGTGCCCAATCCGCAGAATGCCGTTCTTCAGAACCGAACCCATCTGCCAGGCTTCGTTCGCTGGCACGTGAACTCACACTTGCGCAGTGGAGCTCGGTGGAATTCACCAACGCTTGTCTACACAGCTTGGAACCCAATCTCCAGCTCCATCTTCCATCAGGGACATGTCGAGCAGAGGAGACGCTTCTGTGCCGCCTGTGGCTTGGCGTGGCCTTCACGAATGCCTACTCCTGTCTGAATGGACTTGCCGACAACTCTGCGTGCACTAACTGCAGCTGCGAAGAAACATTCGCCCATCTTCTGTGTGAGTGTCCCCGTTTCACTGCGCCAAGGCAAGAACTTTCCGATACGTTAGACAGACTTGATAATAACCCTTTCTCGGAACAAAGAGTTCTGGGACACTGGCTGAGTCCGCCCTCAGCATAGAAGGCTTTGAAAGCGTTACTGCGTTTCTTGCGAACAACTGGTCCCCATTGGGCATTTAAACTCCGGCGGGCGTCCAGTGGATGTCCACTTCTGGATGTCTTGGTCGTCCAGTGGACATCCGCGAATAGCCGATGGCGTACAGCGGACATCTGCTGGACTATAGGTTGCAACTAATTGGCAATCCAGCGGATGTCCAACGGGTGTCTAGGGCGGATATTCGGAGGTTCAACGGACGCAGGAGCTCTTTTATTGTATTGATGTTTTCATTGCCATGGAGGGGAAAAATGCGCGTGGCAACCGCAGATCAACTGTAGTCGCTTGCAACGACGAGTAAGATTGCGGCTTCACAAAGATGTTAATTTGTTAAAGGGCGTCGCCACCTCGATCGGCGTGACTTAATTTGCACGCCATACCGTCAAATATTAAAGACGATAGTCTTTCTTAAGGAACAAACGCAGATACGTTGGTGTCCATCTGTCATCCAATTTTCAGCCACCCTGCTAAAGTTTAACTACTTTCTGAATGCCCAGCCATCTTGATCTGGTAATGGGGTTCATAATTGTGAACATTCTCGATCAAAAAGCAAATATTACGCATATCTGAGGCGCAGCATCAATACAAAAGTATTAGATGCTGCGTTCCTTTAGTAGAAAATACGAGGGGCGTTCAATAAAGATTCCCCTGACGCATCTATTTATTGCAGGATGCTGAAACTGCGCATGTGTAAGGCATAAGTCACTGTAGGTCACGTGCCAATGTGCAACGTAAACTAATAAACGGTCTTTCTTTTAGAGGTGGTGAAGTATGTGAGGTGTGATAATGGATGCAGTGGAATACAGAGCAGCCGTCAAGTTCCTGTCTGAAAGGCCACACTCCAAGGGAGACGTTCGATGAGATAAAGAGGTTATGGGGAAGACTCCCCATCATATGATGTAGTGAAGAACTGGCATCGTCAATTCAAATACGGTCTGATTCGGTGGAAGCGGCTCCGATTGCAGGGGACCCCACTCCGCTGTCAATGAACACACCATCCAGCAAGTGGAGGCTGCCATTTTGGAAAATCGCCGCGTATCGTTCGAGACCTAGCCAAATGCCAAGATTAGGTGGGGTCATGGAAAAAAATCATTCAGGACGATCTTCATATGCGTAAGGTATCCGCTTGCTGGGTTCCCGACTGCTCACACCTTTCCAAAAGGAGGAACGAGTCGAATGCTCTCAGGACCTTTTGATCATGTGCCATGAATACCAGCAGGACTTTTCAACAGGCTGATTACACAGGATGAATGCTGGGGCCACACTATGATCCGGAGGACTAAAGTCCAGTCGATGCAATAGGAGCACTTGGATCACCGCCTCCAAAGAAGTCACGCACCTAGCTCTCAGCGGGCAAGGTCATGCTCACATTCATTTGGGACTAGCAAGGAGTAGTCTTGATGGATTTCCTAGCAAAGGGTGCCACGATTACTGGGGCATACTATGCTTCACTGCTGCGGAAATTGCGGGAGGCCATCAAAAACAAGAGGACGTGGCATGCTCACCAAAGGTGTCCGCCTTCTGCAAAGACAGTGTCCCAGTTCACAACTCGCATGTGCCCAGACGGAAGCACGCTCTGTGGCTGAAATTGTACCGAATTCCCCTTATTCACTCGACCTCGCACGATCGGACTTGCACCTCTTTCCAACAATGAAGTCATATTTGAAGGGCAAGCATTTTCCAGAGGATGAGGCTTGATTTTTGAGGTTACAACATGGCTCTTGCAGCAACTGTCGACTTCTACAAGCGAGGCGTTTACGTTGCATAAAAAGATGGTAGAAGTGTGTGTCCCTGAGTGACACCTATGTAGAGAAGCACTAAGAAAATCTGCAAAGTTCGTTGCTCTCCGTCCACAGGAAGTAGGCCAGGGGAAACCTTTATTGAACGCCCCTCGTATATCGAACATAATTGTATATATATATATATATATATATATCTATATATGATATATATATAGATAGAGAGAGAGAGAGAGAGAGAGAGAAGAGAGAACTACATTCTCTCTCAATTTGACGTGATTTTTCATATACAGAGTTAAAATTGTTTAGCAGTGTTTAATAACATTACAGAAAAGTAAGGTCAGTCCTAGGTAACACACCTGGACAACCATATATATGGGTGTGTCCAGATAAGATCGAACACGTGGTCCTGGTCACCATTCCCGATTTTGATGAAATTTACTGCAGGCCTAGGCATTACACCCAGAACAATGGTTTCGCAGTTAGTTTCGCGAAAAAAAAATTTGTTCGCCTGAAAAAAAACATACAAATTTTGCCGCAAAAAACGCTTTTTCGCCAATTTCGCGGTTTCTGAATTTTGAGCACACCTAGGAAAAAAAACGATGCACTTCTTCGTCACAATATTATTCCCCTTAAAGAACAAGTGAAATACATATTATGAGCCTATATTTTTCTGCTTGTCCAAGCACTTTTGAAGAAAAAAATCACAAACTTGGCAATGTGCACAAACCTTCATTTCAGGAATTTATTGCTACAAGCAAGTTAAAGTGAGGATAATAAAAATCGGTACATATTAACTTTGATACTTTCGCTCTCTTTTAAAATATTTTCGCGGTTTTATCGCGCTCCATTTACTCTATAAGTGGGCTGAAACGTAAGTGATTTACCAAAAACGACAAACTTTGAAAATGATTTTCTGAAAAAGCCGTTTTTAATTTTTTTTTAAATCTCTCCGATTGAAGTCAAGGACGTCATCTACATTCTGCAGAAAAAAACGTTGCATTATTTTGGTTGCTTACAAGTTATAGTGCGTCAAATGTGGCCATGCCAGCCTAGCGGCCGCGTCGTTCGTTATGTGCTGAAACTCGGATATAAGTTGTTAAAAATACTTGTACATGACATAATCACAAATCAGCAGCTCCACACCAACAAATGCGCAGCCAGGTGTCATGGTTCAGCTAGCTTTGTCTTGCGATCAACCGCTTGACAAACCGCAGCAGCGGCCGCTCGATGCTGCGGGCACTCAGATTACATGAGTGCCGCTTCGACTGCGGATGAGCTCCCCTTGCGCGCCAAACCACCAAACTACGCTCAGAGGACAAACGAGAGAAGTAATGCATCACTGTGAAAGTTAAGGCTGTTAAGTGCCAACAAATGTCATAATATGCAACGAAAACTCTGCCAGCAATTTCCCAGTGAGCGCCTTCAATACAGCACGCATGTATTTTTTCCCCCTGCTGTTATGCCCGAAGCCGCGAAATATCGTGATAAAATCTGGACTGGCGTTGAATATTCTATCTGCGGACGCGCAACAATACAGTATTGTAAAAGCGGTTCTTTAATGAAGCACACGACTTGGACACACTTCTTTTCACAGCCGGCTGACACAAGTGTTCTGGCACGAGATGAAGAACAACTGCAGTTTAAGTTGTTCGACCATCGGAAGCACGTATCACAGCTTTCTTTAGATGTCAATGGTTTTCTTTTTGGTCATATTTTGCTCACAGAATGAACCTATAATTATATTTAGGCCATCCGAAGAGAGAAAGCAACACATGAGCGCCCTACTGGAGGCGCTCACTGGGAAATTGCCGGCAGAGTTTTCGTTGCATACTATGGCATTTATTGGCACTTAACAACCTTTAACCTTCACAGTGATGCATTCCTTCTCACGTCCGTCTCTGAGCGTATTTGGCGCGCAAGGGGCGCTCATCCGCAGTCGAAGCGGCACTCATGTAATCTGAGTGCCCGCAGCATCGAGCGGCGCTGCTGCGGGTTTGTCAAGCGGGCTGATCGCAAGACAAAGCTTGCTGAACCATGACACCTGGCTGCGCATTTGTTTGGTGTGGAGCTGCTGATTTGTGATTATGTCATGTACAAGTTATTTTTAACCAACTTATATCCGAGTTTCAGCACATAACGAACGACGCGGCCGCTAGGCTGGCATGGTCACATTTGACGCACTATAACTTGTTAGCAACCAAAATAATGCAACGTTTTTTTCTGCAGAATGGTAGATGACGTCCTTGCTTCAATCGGAGAGATTTTAAAAAAAATTAAAAATGGCCTTTTTGAGAAAATCATTTTCAAAGTTCGGCGTTTTTGGTAAATCACTACTACGTTTCAGCCCACTTATCGAGTAAAACGGAGCGCGATAAAACCGCACAAATTATTTTAAAAGAGAGCGAAAGTATCAAAGTTAATAGTACCGATTTTATTATCCTCACTTTAACTTGCTTGTAGCAATAAATTCCTGAAGTAAAGTATTTTGTGCAATTTGCCAAGTTTGTGATTTTTTTCTTCAAAAGTGCTGGACAAGCAAGGAAAATAATAGACTCATAAGATTCTATTTCACTTGTTCTTTAAGGCGAATAATATTGTGACGAAGAAGTGCACCGTTTTTTCCCTAGGGCTGCGCTCAAAATTCAGAAACGGCGAAATTGGCGAAAAAGCGTTTTTGCGGCCGAAATCTGTATATTTTTTTTTCAGACGAACAAAATTTTTTTTCGCAAAACTAACTGCGAAACCATTGTTATGGGTGTAATGCCTATACCTACAGTAAATTTCATCAAATCGGAAATGGTGACCAGGACCTCGTGTCGATCTTATCTGGACACACCATATACGGGTTATGCAGTGATAGCATTGCAAGCAGTTTTATACAGCACGCCCACAACTTTACGCATGGCAGCCTCGCAGTAGTATAGATTTGTATATTCAATGAAATTTCGTTAAGTCTAGAAGCTGCTCACTTATAATTGCGTTTTTTTATGTAGGTAGCAGTGACTGCACCATTTCTTCTCCGTAATTAGTACAACACTTTCTTGCAGATATTGTCTCATCTTTGAGCGTTGCGAGGTAATAGGCAAGCCCACTCGCAGGCCACGCGTGAGATAATTGAGGCCTATCACATAAGTAAGTTTGACGGTACATGTGTAAGTTCCCCATCAGTTGCGCTTTTGCAAAAGAGATAGCGTATCTCGATCATTTTTAAGTGGTATACTGGTTTCCAGCTCAATCAATTAGTGACAGGAGTTTTGCTGGCATTGTATCGCAGTGGTTGTTAACTGCACCCTTCTACGCATGCCCATTTTTTTCACATACATATGTACATCGCTCCGCTATTAAATCATTGTTGAAAGTCAGCACTGGGTGTTATTACCTTCCTCTGTCGTTGTCCATTGCACTGTTCGTTATTCAATTATGTCCTACCAAGTTGCTCAAGTTTCCACACTTCACAGATATTCAGGTTTGCGTATCCTATATTTTGTCTTGGTTGCTCCCCGTCGAAATAGTCTTTCTAGCGCATTGTTGTTATTATTACTATTATTATATTAATTTTATGTTAACTTGTCAACGAAAAGTTATTTTTAAGTAAGATTTGTGGTATAGAGGCTTAGTACACTCTTTATACTTATCATATTTGTATTTGCAACTTTGCTTGGAGCGTGCGAACTTAAAAGTAGAAACAGTGCAATACAACGAAGACAAGAGAGACCAAACAGTTCAGCGCTGGTCCTGTTTGGTCTTTCCTGTCTTCGTTGTATTGCGCTGTTTTCTACTTTGCTTGGAAGGCCCTTCGGCCCTCCAAGTAAGTAGGCCTATGCAAACGGTGTAAGCACAATTAAAAAAAAAATGTGGGTGATTATAACTTTAAACTACCTCGCATTGTTTCCTTCCGCATTCGCTGTTAACTGTTTATGATTGGTTGAAATTTTCTGGGTCATGCATACAACACCTGCTCTTAGCGCGATGCAACAAATGACGCCAAAATGATCCGCTGCATAATGACCACTCATGCACGACTAGATAAAAAATAGGATAATACACTATTTTCAATACGGGCTATATTTTGGTCATTGGTTCTTCGCCATTCGTCAAAAATTTTCGGTGTGCCTTAAAATCACGTGCTTGTTATGCGTCGTCACAAATCTATGAAATCTCGCGGTGTTAAAATTACGTGTGCACACTAAACAGCGCATTACTATGCTGAACAATACCTAAACATTTTTTGGAATAGCCGGACAGTGTCTCATTCTGAATGTAATTCAAGAAGGCTGCCCGCCGATCACATTAGCAGCGGCTACTTATAGCAGCTGGCGAGATTTTCAGTTGTAGTATAACGATGTTCAGCTGTTTTTACGCGTGTACAACTCTGCGAACTCATTCTTGCTGAGAGAGAGGGAGGGAGGGAGAGAAATAAACAGCGCTAGCGCGCATGTGCTTCTTTGCCGTCCGAGTTGTATTTTGCCCTGTACAGATCAATTCGAGATGACTCAAAACCAACTAGCCCGGCTGTCAATTAAGTCTCCTTAGTCCAGAAAAACCAGGACGCTGGGTCGAATCCCGGCCGCGGCCGCTGCACTTTCGACGGAGGCGAAAATGCGTGAAGTCCGCGTGCTTAGATTTACGCGCATGTGAAAGACCCCAAGTGGTCGACATTTCCGGAGCCATCGTCTCTCATAATCATATCGTGGTTTGGGACGTTAAACCCCAACCATTCTTAATCCAGAAAAACCGTGGACCTTGACCAATTCCCTGGTCCGGTAGATCTAATACGGGACAAGCTTGAAAGCTGGGCTCCCCAAGTACTCGAGTTCACTGCCTTATTTCTCACCTTGTTCCACGCCGCCGCGATCCGCTGCAAGCTCCTGTATGATAAGCAAGGCCAAGTTTAGATTAATCTAAAAACGTTGGCAAGGCGACGCAGTGTAATCAGGACACTCAAGCGGAAACATTCTTTAGCTCCCCCAAAGCGGCCCAACTAAAATACTCAACAGTTCTGCCACACATCATCGCTCCTAGCAAATTGGATTTATACAGCAGCGGTGATGCTATTCCTTCCGATGAAATAAAATGATTTTCCTGAACAGGAAGACCGTGTTGATCGGTCCATACAAAGTTTACTGCTGCCCGTATTTGGCGTCGTCGATTATGTAAATTCCGGCCAGGCAGAGCAGAATAAAATGATGACAGAGGCTCTAACGTTAAGAGCCCCTACTCAGCGGTATAGCCTTCTCTGCAATGCTGTAGCGCGAAAGCGTCGCCATAGGCGGTCCGCACCGCAGAGAACCTTATATACCGGCGTGGTCGTGAGAACGGGAGACGATCTCCACAGCAGAAGCGCAGGATAAATTTCATATATAAATAAGTGTTTAATGTGTAGAAGTAAAACTTCGCCTCTGTTGATGCTTTCCCAATGTGGCAGCCCACAATGACCACAAGCGAAAGTTGGAAGGGGGGGGGGCGCCTCCGCCCTCTAACGTTTCTCAATGGGGGGGGGGGGGGGCTAGCGCCTCCCTTGCCCCCCCGGTAGATACGCCTATGTTAACAGGTACTTTGGAATCATTCGCCATAGTGCTGATTAGATTGGGAGAGCCTCTAGTACAGGCACTGTACACCTAGAGCGGCGCTGACAGTTGCTTTCCCACCAACTTACTGTCTAGCCGAAGTTTCTTCCATATAACGCTGGAGAGCGCATTACCAAAGCCAACTTCGGCTTAAGCGAACCAATGGGCTGAGCGACTCGCGCGCATGAAAATCTTTTGCGTACGCTTCGGTAACGCTGTGTACGTAGGGCTTACATTATATGGATATACGTAGGTGATTATGATACTAACGTGGGAAACGACATTTCCACTTGTTTCTGGAGTACTCTGGCTTCAGCTTGTGTGGAGACTCGAGGGCTTATATATAGGGAGGCTCGCGACGCAGACCGGGTCGCAGCCTGAACGAACACAGGATGCACAGGTGGTAATAGCACGTGTGCTGGTGCAGCCAAGGTTTATTTGTGCAGCCGCAAAGGATACCGGCATCGGTGTTCACCATTCGGCACCGCTGAGCTGGCAATGCGTAGGCGTGTGTTTGTGTTGGCTCATTCTCGCGGCGCTTCTCTTCTCCGCGTGGGCGGGAGGGAGACCGGTCGGCCACGCACACTCATTGTGGCTTCGACAAGAAACGCTGCTGTTGCATGAGTTACACCACACAACTACGCTACACCGCACAGCTATCAAGCAGGGAGGGGCAAAAAAAAAAAAAGATGAATGATGTAGGGTTCTCAGCGGTTCGTAATGTCAGCATTATATTACGTGCGAAAGTGGGCAACCATACCTGGGGCGTTGCTTACATACGGCCGTCCTGCTCACAGTGTTTTTCCTTTAGTTTTTTTTTTTAGCGTGATGTATTTTCCTGTTTTAACTGTAATGCTGTCATACTGCTTGGGAGCCCGTGGAGCCTTGTTACGCATTTTCTACCGATGCTCCTCCACTCCCCTGGGCTTAAAATTATGTTAGTTAATTTGTTCACTGACGCAGTGAAACACTGTACCTAACTCGATTGATTTCGAATTTTCGATAACCGTGTTATAGCGCGTTACCAGTGACACGAGCGGTGCGCATTCAGCTGGGCTGCAAAACGAAAACGACAAAGAAACCAAGTTGACGCATCAGCGCGCCCTGCTCAATCGGCCCTTCAATCTGCCTTCCGCTGCTTTTTAAGCATTGGCTTAAGTATCAGCCTGCGCTATTGTGCGCTATAGGCTCATAGCGCACTCACGTTCGCACTCGGCGGCTGTGTACTAATTGTTAGGGCGCACTGCTCCGAGCGGTGCGGACTGTAAGCGCTCGACGCTGTAGTTTTGGGGAAACTAAATTAAAGGAAGCCAGCAATAAGCAGTGTTGCAGATTGGAGGTATCAGTAAAAGAAAACGAAACGAAACGATTTAAGTAGCGATAACAAAACACTCAAGGTGTAAAATGCAGCAAAAATACCGCAAGGCACATTAGCAGCTGAAAGTTTTTTTTTTAATTTTTTTTATGCAGAATAAATAGTGGGTGTACAAGAGGATGGGTGGGGCAGCTAAAGCCACACACAACAGAAAAAAAAAAGTCACGCCTCATTCTAATTTCGAACACCACCTCATTGACTCATCGGCAGCGACATTCTGTTGTACACGAGAGCGCGCGCGCAACAGCATCCGCTATTCGATGAAACGGAATGCAAAATCGTCGATACATCGCGCTTTTCTGTACACGTAAACGAATTCCGTAGATTCACATTTAAAGCCGAACTCTCTCCTACTGGCGCCCGACAGCCTTAATCCAATGTCTAGCAGCTTGGAGACGTCGGACTACATTACAATTTGATGCCACTGCAACGGAAATGTAATCTCAGCAACGCCTCTGGTACTCCGAAACACTTCCTCATTTTAGGCATTAGATGGAATCTATTATCTCCAAGTATCTCACGCATAGCTCTGTTTCACTAACATTTTTGACTCTCCGAATTCTGCAGCCCTGCCCTTTCTACTATTTTTAATGTTGTCATGACAGTCGCAACGTGATTTTGTGACGTAGAGCATATGCAAGTTGCAATGGCGGTTCTCTGCGGGGTACCGTTGCTCCAAATCAGTCAGCTCGCCCCAAAGAGGATGATGATGAAATGAACTTTATTTGGTCCTGGAGAACCCCGATCAGACAACCCCCGAAGGGGGGTCCGCCGCAGTTGCTGGCCGCGCCCACGCCGGTACTGGAAGACCGTGGCCCTCCGCCCGTTCGCAGGCCTCCTGGACTGCCGACAGCTGGACTGAGAGCTCGTTGCTTTTAAGAGCCCTCTCCCAGTCCTCTTCTGTGCTGAACTTTGCGCTAAGTAACGCCGGGCACTGCCAGAGCATATGAGCGAGTGTGCAATTATCCGCCCCACAGCTAGGACATCCTGGATTTATGCCTTCAGCAAAGTGGCTAAACGTGCTGCGAGACGGGAAGGAACCTGCCTGCAGCATCCGGAGAACCGACGACTGCGGCCTAGTAAGCTTGGAATGCGGGAGGGGGTATCGCCGCCTTGACAGTTGATAGTGCGAAGTAACTTCGTTGAAGGTGCCAAGTGGATCCCTGAAGCTCTCCGTGAAGCCGCCTCCGGACCCGCCCGCACCGCCGCGGCACGTGATTTCTCGCGCACGGTTATGGGCAAGTTCGTTGACGTTGGGAACTGTCGGATGAACCCCTGAGCCCATGTGGGCCGGGAACCAGGTAATTGTGTGAAAGCCTCCTACAGCCCTCGAACTGAGAATAGCGGCAGCCTCTCTTGAGGACCACACCCGAAGCGAAGGCCCGGAGGGCAGCCCTAGAGTCGGTGAATATCTCAGGACGCGAAGGGTCCTTCATAGCTAGAGCTATCGCTACCTGCTCTGCTACGGAGGCAGACACCTTCCTAACGGAAGCTGAGTTTAGTACGCGACCGCGATGATCAACAACCACGGCCGCAAAGCTGTCCGAGCGGCCATACTGCGCCGCATCGACGAAAGCCACCTTTCCCGGGGATTTACCTACGAAGTCAAGCAGAGACTTGGCCCGTGCCGTTCGCCGGCCAACATTGTACCGCGGATGTACATTACGCGGGAAGGGTTCCACCTCATAAGTACCCTTCATTGTTTGTGATAAAAATATCTTCTGTTCCGCACTGCCCGTATGATGACATCCAAGCGACTGTAGGAGACGCTGCCCAGCCTTGGTGGAGGAGAGCCGCGCGACCTGAGCTAGTTGCTGTGCCTCAATCACCTCCGAGAGGGTGTTGTGCATGCCCAGGTTCATGAGCCTGTCCGTGCCGGTACTCATGGGGAGTCCTAGCACCCTTTTAATACTTTTCCGCATTAAAGTGTCGAGTTATCCTCCTCGCGTTTAGACCAATTTAGAGATGATGCGACGTAAATAATATGGCTCATGAGGAACGCGTGGTAGAGCCGAAGGAGATTACTTTCCCTCAGCCCTCCCCTGCGGTTTGAAACCCGTAAAATAAGCCGAATCATGTTCTCCGTCTTGGAGGTGATGCGGGCCAGAACCTGTGTGTTTCTGCCGTTGCATTCAAGAAGGAAACCTAATATCCGAATGCAGTTCACTCTGGGAATCGCTTGCCCGTCCCTTGTGGTTAGCGCAATCTGTACCTGATCAAGCGGTGAGTGGGGCCTCCTCCCACGGCTAACAGGTCTGTAGAGAAGCAACTCCGATTTGGAGGGTGAAAGCCGAAGCCCCGTGCCCTCCAAAAACTTTCTGTGATAGACAGCGCCATCTGGAGCGCTTCCTCCACCTCAGCATCCGAACCTCCCATGCACCAGACAGTAATGTCGTCGGCATATAGGGCGTGGTTTGTATGGCTACAGTGGAAAGACGCTCCGAGAGGCCTTTCATGGCTATGTTGAACAAGAGAGGCGAAATTACCGCACCCTGCGGCGTGCCCCTCGCACCCAGGGTGAAGGTTCCTGATTTTGACTGCCCAATCTTTATGGTTGCTTTGCGGTCCCTGAGGAAGGCGCGAACATAGGCGTGGAACCTTGGTCCTAACCCCATGCTCTCGACCGCCTCCAGGATGAACTTATGTGAAATAGTATCAAACGCTTTGGCGAGATCTAGGGCCAATATTCCTCGAATATCTAGGGTTCGTCGGTCGATAATTTGCCTCTTAATCAGGAGCATCACATCCTGGGTGGACAAACCCGGCCTGAAGCCTACCATGTTGTGTGGAAAGAGCTCTTTATCCTCGACATACCGAGAGACCCTGTTGTGTACCGCATGCTCCATCACTTTCTCTACGCAAGATGTTAGGGAGATGGGACGTAGGTTCTCCTTGGCGAGTGCCTTGCCCGGCTGGGAATGAGTACCACCGAGGCGGTCTTCCAGGCCTCCGGCACTCGGCCTTCTGCCCATAGGAGATTGACCTCCTCGGTTAACTTATCGATGGACCTATCATCGAGATTACGCAGCAGCCTGTTCGTAATTCCGTCAGGACCCGGGGCTGAGCGACTATTAAGCGCATGAAGCACCTCTTCGATCTCAAGTTTCGTAAAGGGCGAGTCGATTTCTTCCAGCGGCCCTCCCCGGTAGTCCGGGTAGTCCCAGTCCCCGGAGGGGCCAATCGGAAGGTATCGTTCTGCCAATTCCTTAAGTACAGTCGTGTCATCGACTCCACTGCTCTCTGTGCTTGTACTAATCGGTCAATTGCCAACCTCTGATTACTTTTCGAGTTAGTTTCATTGAGGAGTACCTTCAAGAGGTTCATTTGCCTCCTGTGCGCATCTGCCCGTCTACTTTTGAGCAAATTTCATTCCACTGCTGCCTAGATAACTCCTGACTGTAGTCCTCGATTTCTTTATTGAGAAGCGCTATGCGCTTACGCAGCCTCCTATTGAGCTTCTGTGTGCGCCATCTCTCAACCAGCGATTTTTTTAGCCTCCAACAAATGCGCAAGACGCGAGTCCATTGCATCCACCTGTAGGTCAGTGTGGACCGTCTTGGTTGCGAGGAGCGCATCCTCCGCTAATCGCGAGAAGAGTTCCTCCTACGTGTCATATTGGGCCTGATCCGCCTTGCGGCGCTTTCTAAACTCGTCCCAGTCCGTCACCTTGTACTCCTTATGTGGAGCCACCCGGGTTTCCTGCGTGACCGAGAGGATAAAGTGATCGCTTCCCAGGCTTTCCTGCAAGTAGCCCACTGTACTCCCACCGCGTTTTTGGTAAATGCCAGATCCGGAGTGGTGTCTCTCGTAACGGAATTACCCACTCTTGTGGGGAACTGAGGATCCGTGACCAGCTCCAAGGAACAGTCCGTCATAGCTTGAGCAAGGTTTCTCCCCTAACAGTGGTTTTTGGATATCCCCAGGCCTGGTGGTGGCGTTAAAGTCCCCGACAGCTATAGCGGCGACTTGCCGCTAGGGTAGCCGCCTTTGCGACCACCGAGGAAAACGCCTGCTTGTGATTCCGAGGGGTGCTGTAAACATTCAGTACGAATATGCTGCACTTAAGCCAATTATTCGGGATGATTTCGACGAGCTGGGCCTCCAGAGTAGAGTTGCCTAGCGCAAGCTTGTGTTCTAAAACGCACATTTCTTCGAAACCAAGACAGCCAGACCACGTTGCCCGTCTCCCCTAACCGATACAGATCGATAGCCGGGCAAGGCAACCGCCGCGTCAATGGTTCCTGTAAAGCAATTACATGCGGCCTAACCGCCAATGGGGCAATGTACTGCTGGAGGGAGGCCTTACGCTTCCTAAACCCCGCGCAGTTCCACTGCCAAATGACAAACTCATTTGCGTTGGGAGCCATGATTACTACCACTGGTTTGCCGACTTGCCGGCACATCCTTAGTTACGGGGGCCTGAGCCATTGGCATACCGGGGCACGCCGGGGAAACCAGCGAGACGGGCGTCACCGGGACAAAAGAGTTCTCGCCTAGACCAAGCCTACTTTCAATCATTTGCAACTTTACATGCCACGAGGTCAAAGCATTCCGCTTGCCGCGCTAGCGACTTTTGCAAATCCCTGATTGCTCCAAGGACGGCCGAGTCGGACGCCGCCGCAACCTCTCCTTCCGTACCTATCCTTCGCTTAGCCGGCCGCGGCTCTGCTGACGAAGGCCGCACCGGGGCCTGTGCTGAATTTTTGAGAGCTTCGAACTCAACCCTCATCTGTTGAAGCTGAGCTTTTAAGCTGGCGTTCTCCTGAAGTAAAAATGCGATCCTAGGATCTTCCTTTTGCTCTGGCAGTGCCGCGTGCGTTACCTGTGCTGGCTGCTGTGCCGGCCTTGGCTTGGCTCGTTCCGCCCAGGTGGTGGGAGCCTCTTGGAAGCGCAGCTTGGAGAGGGAGCGCCCTTTGGAGCGAGGGCGCCCGCGGGAGCCAGAGCGCCCCCTGGAGCGGCTGCGGCGCTTTCCAAAAGCTGGCGAGGGAGAGCGCAGCCTTGAAAGTGGTGCCCACGCTGGAATCCCGTGATGTCGGACCCTCCTGGGCCCGAAGGTGTTTCTTGGCGCGCTTTTCTACGCCGTCTTCTTTGCCGCACCACGAAGGGTACTTGGAAACGATGCCTGCAGGACTTGTCGGCCGTTAGATGTGCTCCTCCGCACAAGGCACATTTCGGCTGGCATTGGTGATCTTCCGCAGGGTCGTTGACAGCACACCCACGGCACACTTTCTTCGTCGGAGTGGGGCAAACATCAGCACGATGGCCGAGAGCTCCACACCCATAACAAACGTCAGTCTGTCTCTTGTACAAAGTACACCTTAGCATGCTCGTGCCGCACATAACGTAGTTAGGTACCTTTAGGCCACTGAAGAGAATGACGACCGTAGTCGTATCCTTGATGCGATGCACCTCCATGGCTTTAGGGTTGCGCTGGTTGACGATCATGGCCGCCAACTGCTGCGCATCGATGTCCACGTCAACGCCTCGGATGATACCTTTGCAGTATCGTCGGAGGCTGCCGTGTAGGCAGAAACTTGATAGTCAGTCGAGCCATGCCTGATGAGACACAGCGCCGCATAGGCGCCCGCATTCTTTGACTCTGGAGTAGAGACCACAAGAATATTCTGAGTTAAGTTTGGGCATACGATATCCTCCTTTGTGTCCTCCGGGGATAGGTTTGCCGCCGTCGCCAGAGCTTGGGCCAGACGAATCAGGCTAACCTTCTTGAGATCCAGGCCTCCCTTCGGTCGGACAATGACTCGAATATGGCTCCGCGGCAAGCGGGGAAGCCTCGATGCGGCTGCAAGACGCCGAACGACGCCTTGCGCGGTGGCCGTGCAGCGGCCAGCCGTTCCGACACTTTGAGTAGAAGCACCCTCTTGCTGCCGGGGAGAACGCTTATTCTTGCTTAAAGCGGTCTGCCACCCAGGCGCGTTAGCTTCTTCCTGGGAAATAGCTTCCCCTTCAACCATCTCCACCTCCGGCATGATGCCGTCCGTCGGCGCGGGCCGGCGCCCGACCCAATCAAAGTCTCAAAAAATGGCGCAAAATGGACCTACCGGGTCCAAAATGAGCTCGGTAGAATCCCGTCGGCGAGATCTGTCGAATGGTGTAAAATTCTTGAGGATTGAAGCAAATCTTCTGGTAGCAATCATTCGAAGAAGATGGAGCCGATGGAGTCTTCGTGCGGCGCCGGGCAAGGCTGTAGTGTCAGCCCCGTATTTATTCCGAACACCCTTCTCTTCCTCGTCTTTCTTCAGACCCTCTCTAACTTCTCCACAACGTTCGCGTAGAATACCTCATTGTGATATTTCGTCGCTTTACCCATTTGATGCACACTGCATTTTACTGCGCAGTTTAGTCGTGGTGTCGTGTTTCATTGTGTGCGCATGTGACTGTCTTTTATTTCTGAGGCGTTGAAAAAGAGAGTCGCGCATTAACCCAACGGAATATTCGTAATTATTCACGAGAAACATTGCTAACGTAGACATAAATGCTTACGCTGTTTTACAGTATTAAATGATTGTGCGTAACAAATTGTTTGGGAAATTTCTGCATTTATTGCAAGCCGTCGGATTTGCGGGGCAACGATATATCAGCCCGTTCTTGTACACATAAATTAGCTAACAATTTTGATGTTTATTGAGGTAAAGGAAAATGCATAATGGAGAGAACAATATGTACATGTAGTTGTATTCTAAAACATGTTAGAGCACCCACAGCTACTTCAGCTGCACATAATTTTCACACTACGATTCAAGTATGTGGGTGTAATATTTATTTCAGCTGATAGCAGAGCCGTAATGCAAGCAAAAAATAAGGGAGATCATTCATAGGAAAGAAGAGAACCCCGACGAAGGACCACAGTGTCGTGTTCGTATAACACCAGTGCAAATGAGAGCCAATACTTGACACACCAGCCATTGATACGTCCGTGCGGCGCAACCAACGCCTCACAGCATCACACCTATGAATAAAACAAATTATGAAAGTTTCATTCGCTTGATTGAGACTTTCAGGTGTAAACGAGAAATAAAATTATGTTGCAATAATACCTGAATGAAGAGAGTGAAATTTTTTCATCACGGACGACAAGGCATTGAGCTACACAACTCTCTTTTGGCAACCTCCTGTACATCTACATTTGTTCAGTTAATTGTTGCTCTAACAAAGGGCGCTAATTTGCAGACCTTATTAATGAAAGCCACGCACTCTTTTCTTGGGGGAGGGCGGGGGGGTTTAGCGATAATATATTTATGTTCGTGCGTACGTTTGTATGTGTGCGTGTGTATACACACGCAACATTGCAAAAGTCGGGGAAGGGTGAACCGCCTAAACCCCTCCCCCCTTTGGCTACGGTAGTGCGCTCTGGTAAGTCCTTTGACATAATATAGATTTGAGACAAAATCATGCAGGTGCCATGCATTTTAGGAATTGATTTCATGGAACCAGTGAGCTAGTAGCTACTTATGCCGTATCTTTTGGGTTTGAGCGAAGTGTTATGAGGGGATCCACGCGTCTGTGTAATTTGAGTAACTGGATACATGTCATGGGATTACCAGACACGTCAATTACACTGGTGAATAAAGGCTAGCTCACAGACGGCCATAATGTCGTCACTCACCTTACAACACTGACGTCACTTTATGGAAACAAAGCGTTCGCAGCTATCCTTCACCTACTCCTGTTCGCACGAGCAACGCTAGACTATCACTTGTTGTGCAACAGGAACACATATGCTAAGTTGATTACATTGTTATAAGGCGGATAGCCAAAACCGTAATCCCATTTCGCTTTAGAGAACGACAACCACCACAACTTATTGGTAACCGTTGATGTACTACATCAGTTCATAATTTTACCATGTGGATTCCGGCTATGGGCCGTTGCACCACGTTATTCAGCGTAAACTTGTCTTCTACAGTAAAATCGCTAAATATAACACACGCCATGTCTTTCTCCTATTTAACTCACGAAAATGGTACTATAAAATGCCCAGTGCCTATTTTCACTGTTCTTGGTTTGATTTACCATATGGGCAGTGGTATGCGGGTATGCGCCGCACGTTACTGGGGGAAGGGTTTGATGTCGTACGTGACAGGGACGTCACGTTATTCATGACATAACCTATGAATTGAGTTAGTCATGCAGTGATTCCCTCCTATGCCAGTTTTGGCATATACCAGGTTACGGAGGCAACCACCGTAGCGGCCAGAAAGAGGTGGCCAGAGAGACAGATAGACAGATGGAAACTAGAACCACGCTGTCACTGTATGATGAATTTTGTTTTCAAAAAAGCACGATTGCTCCCTTATAACACCTGCTCTTGGGCAAGTCGGTGCGATTTTGTGAACATGACGTTTAGGAAGTAAGACAACAGACTCACCGAGAAACGCATAGACATACGGAGCCAGCTACCAAATCATTTTATTGAAAAACAGAAACATGCAGCATGGTGCCATAGCACATGAGCAATACAAGAGGTATGATGTATCAATTCAACTTAAAGAATTTGGAAGGTGAGCATTTTATCACGGGTTTCAATGCCTGCGCATGTGACCATTTTTTAAGGCATGCAAGCATATTTTGTACGAGCGGCAACGAAACGGCTCTTGAGCTATTGGAGGTACACATGACTAAAGAGAAAGGCATCACGTGTGTGAGCGATGTGCCTCAGTCGCGCTTTGCGATAGTGAGATGCACTTGACTGAAGAAATCTGCTTGTTCGATTTACACGTCCGGAACAGCTGTGAAAAGCCCCGGATGCCGGCGCTGCATTCGTTTTTCTCGGGGACCACCCGGAAGCTCATCGCACTGGTCCGTGACCGCTGGGATACAGGTTGGATTTTCGCGTACATGACAGCCCAAGAACGACGAGGAACTGCCCGCACGATTTCGTTCAGACAGCTGGCAGACGACGGCGCAGCGAGTCACGCGTGCGGCTATCTTCAGCTGGACACGGGAAATTGTCCACGCGCTCTTGCTGTCTCGTAGCTTTTTATCCCGCTTGTCACGCGTTTTTCGATTTCGCATTGTTTGCGCACCCAAGACTGATCGTCGGCGCGGTGAGCCGCTTCGAGCACTTGCGTATTTCTGAAAGTCGGGGAAACACGCACGGTGCTTCCCAGGAAAAACAGCGCTCGTCTTCGACGAGCGCGTGCTCCAGTAGTTCACTTGGGGTGAGTTCAGTCGCAATTAAAAGAGGTATCATTCATGATCTAACCGCAGCTTGGGTCGTGATTGGGTTGGTGTTGTGGCTGGTGTTGCAGCCATAGACGGAGCAGACTGCGTGGCAGATGCCGTTGTGGACGCGGCCAGCATTTCAAGTGCGAAAGTGGCCCGAGACTGCAGGAAACCTTTAGATGACGTGATAAGGGTGTCACGTGACGTAGTTAGTTACCCGTGAACAAAGGCGTCCGCGGGACGCCGGCGACTGGTCCGAGATTTTGTAAATCGAAGACACTCACTATTTCAAAGCGAATATAAACCTACAGTGCTGCATCGATCCCCTGTGTTGCGCACTTGCGAGAATGGTGCCACGCCTCATCTTTCTTATATTCTTTTTGATAAAGTCACTTGGTGGTTGGGGCTCTGTTTGGCAGTGCGTTTCTCGCTGCGTCTGTTGTTTCCGTGCCTGAAAGTCATCTTTATGGGATTGGTCACCGCATATGGAAGAATAGCCAAGAACCTATGAAACAATGACAAAGGAGTTTTATGCGGAACCTTTACTTAATACCTGTCCTCCAAAAACTCGGAGTGTGGTACAAAATGTTGGAGGACGCTTGAGCTTCGCTTTCAAAAGTACAACACGATAGCGTAATCGGGCCCCGTTCGCATCGCATTCTAAACGGTAGCATAGCTTCGGATCTCGGTGGACACCGCAACGATGCCGCAACAAAAGGAACGTCTGTGCGCGTAGCATTAGCCATTCAAACTGTCCTACAATGCTTACTGCAAGTACTGTTGCAAAGCGCTCATTACGCCATAATTATTCCTTTTGCGAATGAGCGAAGTACCCACTACACTTTTTAAGGCTACACGCGAATCTTCGCAGCTGCTCACTTTGTCGACGCTTTTGTGACGATGATGATTAAACATGCTTGAGCACTTTGCAATAAGTGAACCTTTAAACCCCTCACATATTGTGAACTTCACATATCTTGAAGCCTGGCGCGACTGTACCATTCTGCCACGCAACGTTACATGCGTTAAAGTAGACTCCTCCATTACATGATATTTGTATAGAGGGTCCTTTTTTTTAGGCTGCTCCAAGCAATGGCGTGGCTCTGTGGTAGAACACCTGCTTGCCACAGGGAAGACCTGGGTTTAATTCCCACACGAACAAGATTTTTTAATATTTATTTATTATTTGCATCTGTCTCAAATATCCGCTCACGAAAAACGCTGATTTTTCGCTTACAACTAAGACGCCGACGCGGACAACGGAATTGCTGCAAAATGAGCTCTTTAACACTATCGCGTTAAAAAAAACAGCACTGGGAATGGAGACTGTACTGACGCCCTGCCCATGCAGCTGGTCTACAAAGTTGGCAGGTTTACGAGACTTTCAAGTGAATTTAAAAGAGTAAAAAAGTAGTTCCACCTGCGAGCATTGTGAAATCCTGAATCCGCATTGCCGGCTCTGCCAGTGCACGTAATGCAGCAATGTAGCAACCGAGAGTACAAAGGCAATGTGCAAAAAACCTTTTAGCTCAAGAAAACAAAGCACTAAGCCATGAAATTGCAATTGTTCCTCTTCAGCGTCAC
>NW_023614725.1:0-18311 GCF_013339695.2 Rhipicephalus sanguineus
AGCTTTCTCCCCTTTTTAGTCGTACTCGTGGCGGTCGCGGTCTTGGCGGCATTTCATTTCGCCAGAGACTACTACGAGCGCGCGCTTTAAGCTGAACTTCGCCGTCGCGCCTCATTCGGGAATTCCGACTGTTTCCTTCACAAAGGTGAAGGGGATGCCAGAGACGCGGGAGAAAGGGTGGCAATCCTCTCCTTTTGTTTGCTCTCGCTCGGCGCTCTACCCCTCCTGCTTTGCGTCTAGGAACACCTTGACATAGTTGTCCCCGCAAACTTGTACCTGTCCAAGGCACCCTCCGTCGTGGAGATGCGCATTGTTCTCCCCCGCTTCCCCCTTTTCGCCGCTTGCACCTTACTGCGCGCCCCGAAGGACGTTTCCCTGAACTGCCCGATGACCTGTCCTTTTTCTTTCTGCGCTGCGGCGGTCGCTTGCACCCGACTGTACGCCTCAAAGGGCGTTTTCTCAAACTTCCCGCTCGCCTGTCCTGTGTTTCGCTCTGCCGTGTGCCACCTGTCTCAACACTTCGCGGCGCCGCACGAGTCCGTTTTTTTTCTTTTTCGGCGACGGTGGACTTCACTCTGGGTTGTGACATCGGCATTTTCACAGCTCATGGGTGCTTGTGCGCCACTTTCTCTCTCGCTTAAGTCATTCGACTTCTCCGCTCCGTTGCACTGTCGGGCCAATTGATCTGTGCTCTCATTTGCAAAAACTACAGCTGGGCCCTTCTCGACAGTATGGCTCTCTACCCTCTCACACTCTGGGGCATTTCCTCCGCTATTAATAGGAACCTTTTCAGTACTGTCTTTCAGGAGCGTCGAATCATCGCTACTTTTAGGACTAGCTTTGCCCTCTTCTCTCTCGACTTCCGGAAGGCCATTCACGTGTTGGGGTGCGAGGGAAGTCTCCAACTCCTCAATGACCCTATTAGGGCGGCTGGAACCAGCCTCGGTCCCACACGGAGTGCCTTTCGGAATCCTTTCAGACTCGATACCAGCCGCGGTCTCGTCTTCCATTTGCTCGGCCTTCGCACAATCAGAGAAACGCGTACATTTATCAGGCGCGATTTCACTATGCGCGACCTGTCTCTCGGTTTTCTCCGCAGAAGGCTCCGTGCGCATGTCGCACTCGTAGAGACGCGTACCTTTCATTTGTGGTACCTCACAAAAAGCGGCTTTCTCAGTGGCTTTGAAGTGCACCGCACTCGCCACTTCTTTGCACCTTTCGTGCGCAACCTCTGCGGACGTCTGACTTCTCCGCCGCATTGCCTCAACCTTACAGCGGAGGATGAAAGACGGCGTTAGCGAGGAGAGCGCGAGGAGGAGGGAATGATAGTGGCGAGACGATAGGTTCCGTGGCTGCCACCGGCGGCGCCACAGTAGTGCCCGCCGTCGTACAGCATGCAGCGATTTTGCTCCAAAAGCGGAGCGGCTGCCGTCGCAGAAGCCCAAAAACAGGTTTTAAGGGCGACCAAAGGACGCCGCGATCTTGTTCGCTCCATTTGGAAAAATTCGCTCGCGGCAGCGCGTGTAGAGCGTCTGCCCAAGGTCAACCAATGGGGGAGCAGTGACGTGGGGGGCACGTGACTGTAGGGATGGAGACGAGAGCAGCCGCGCGCGCCGGGAGGAACTCGCTCCGACTCGGTTTCCTAGCAGACGACATTTGCTGTAACGAGCTGGCAGTGTAGAAAACGCCGTTCTTTTCCTTTTGTTGTTCTTTACTGCGCTTCCATCAAAGCAGACAAATCGTTTGCACGTGCCATTTTGTTCTTTTGTATTTTTATCTAATCGTGACACCAACATAGGTCCGGACAGGGGGAACCTACGACACTCCGCACTTGTTCGCAGCAGATGTTTCAGTTTTTTTTTTACTACTCTGGTGCAGCACGTTCGAATAGTTTACTGTTTTCTTTTTCTTTTTTTTTAGTGGTCACGTACCCCGAAGACGACAAATGCCGCCGCCTCTTTACTGCAGAATGTCAATAGGCAAAAAAAAAAAAAAAAGACGAGCTCCTTCACAACCCCACAATGTCGTCGACTGGGCCGCTTGCATCCGGTTGCCGGCCCAGACGGCGCACCAACGCCTTGCGGCATTCGAGAGCAAAAGCCACCGAAAGCCCTGTGAAAGCTTAAAACCCCAAAAACAAATTCTTTCTTTTGCTTTTCCATGGCCAAGTGTATGGGCGTGCAACATGACTTGCGTGGTAAAAAAAGAAAGCTGGAACAGAAATAAACGTGACTACTGAAGTTGTTTAATTGCACTCTGATACACTGCACATTTTCATCATTCAAGGTTTAGGCGCGTGAAAATCGATCACCGAAGTAGAAGGC
Organism: Rhipicephalus sanguineus; assembly: GCF_013339695.2. Classification (NCBI taxonomy): domain Eukaryota; kingdom Metazoa; phylum Arthropoda; class Arachnida; order Ixodida; family Ixodidae; genus Rhipicephalus; species Rhipicephalus sanguineus. Next base: position 2,325 of record NW_023614725.1, read on the forward strand.
TCGTGAAACTTGCAACCCAAGCGCACCAAAACAAGCGAGCCCGGAGAAAGGAAACCCGCGGATAACGGGCGCTTCCCACAACCATCACTGCGCATCGCAGAGGCGCGCGCCGCGCAAAAGCGGTGCATGTGAAACGAAGCCGCGTCCGAGCGTCCTGCTGCCGCTCGATCGCTGCGGGCCCCGCCGCTCGGTCGCTCGCATGTGAAACAGGCTTACTCGCGTTCTTCTCTTTCTTTCTCGCGTTTTTCTCTTTCTTTCTCACGTTTTTCTCTTTCTTTCTCACGTTCCATTGTTTCATTCTCCTCTCTTCTCTTTTCTCGCTCTTCAAACCTTTTGAAAGCTATTAACGCGCAGTTAATGTCCTCCTCACTGGATTCCCTAATAATCAGCTTCCACATATTTCCTTGCCATTTTATTATCTACCTTGATGCCGAGATGCTCGCACACAAACAAAAGCTCATCTTTCAGCATCGTCCTCAAATCCATGACTGCCGCTTTGCTTTGGTCCTGCTCACACATAATTAGGTGATCCCTCAAACTCACTCGTTACGCATAACTAGGTGATCTACCTAACCCACAAAAACACAATCCAACTTCTACACTACTCAAGTGTAAACGCAAAATGAAGCCTGGAAAGTCATAGCAAAGACCAAGCACTCACCACAAACGCAGCACCATGTCGCAAGGTCCATCTCACCACTGCCAACCAGTTGTAAGGAGTCGGGTTCGGCGGGTCTCGTTACGGTAGCTGGCTCCCGCCGTCCGTCCCCATAGCCGATGGTTCCCAGTGAGGAGGCGCGTTCTTTCAAGAAGGAACGTAGATTTATTTACATGGTTAAGAGATTGGAGTGAAAAGAGAGCAGAGAAATAACGTCAAAAGTCTTCGGCTTTTATAGCCCCGAGACCGTCACTGCAGAAGCACGGGCAAACCGGTGTCAGCGTCTCCCGCCAATCCGGTGACCTGTCGTCTTGGCGTCCGGCCTCCCGAAAGCAGTGGCGGATCCAGAGGGGGGGCGGTAGGGGCGATCGCCCCCCCCAAAGCATGTGTCAGTCCTCCCCCCCGCCTGCCTGCAGTGCCTGTCTCTCCTCCTCCCTACCCTACCCCCCCCCCCCGCTCATATGAAGGAACCGCCCCCCCCAAAGTTGGCACCTGGATCCGCCCCTGCCCGAAAGGAGGCAAAGAGTCACACAATACACTCGCCACGCCCCGAAGACTCGTAGGTGAGAAGGTCGACGAGGAGTTTCAGTCCAAAGGGGAAAGGGCCGATGACCTCCGCTTCCCCTGCCAGTAATACTCGGAAGAAGCGTTGAATGATGGCTGCCTCGGGTGAAGGCACCACCTGGGTTGATGGGAGCGTCTTCAACGGCGCAGTCCCATGCTGACCAAAACGCACGATAAAGCGGGTGTGTCGAATTCCGGAAAACACGCAGACCGCTCCCTCCTGCACGGGTTAATTTTCCCTGCTGCGGTAGGGTAGAAGCAACACCACCTAGACTATTCACAAGGCCTGTTCATACCCCTCTCTCCAGACGGCATACGTCACGCTAGTTGTCCTATACTGTCCAGTGGCCGAGGACGCGTCGCTCAGGTGTAGGTGCTGGTGACCCCGCGCACTTTTTTACCCCGAACGGCGGACAAGCCACGACAGGTTTGCCTTTCTTCGCTACCTGCTTCGCTGGTTAGACTGCGTTAGCCTTGGTGCTGCATCTCACTGCTCTGAGTCTTCGTCTGTTGCCACGTGTCTTATTTTATTGGTGTTGCATTTGTGAGTATGTGATTACACCTCGATCAGTGCGACATGGGACGTTGTTGTGTTCCCGGATGCCGCGGCAATTATGACAGTGGTCCGAAAGTGCGTGTTTTCGCATTCCCCAAGGATGAAGCTCGGAAGAAGTCTTGGATAAAAGCCAATCCGCGAAAGGATTTCACACCAAGCATACACTCCAAGGTGAGAAACTGCTGAAATTTGCTCTTTTACCGGCTCTGTCGCATTGCTGGTGTTTTTTCTCTGTTACTGTTGAACGGAGCGAGTATCGTGTGCGGTGATGGTAGTTTTGTCGCGCTTCAGGTAGGGCAGTGCGGTAAAATAGAGCAGAAATACTCAGGGTCGTGTCAAAGTTCCCATTAGCCCGTTTCGTAAGAAAGTAATTAAGTCTGTGTTATGCTTGGCGCAGGTATGCGAACTCCACTTCCTCGAGGCTGACTTCATCAGAAAGCTGTCACATTTCGACGCAGCGTCGGGAAGGACTTTGCAGCGGCGTACTCGTTCTGAAGAGCAGGAACATAGATGTGGAAGCTAACACAATGAATGGCAGCTTGTCAAGAGGAAGCTTAAAGCTTCCGCAGCCATGTACTGTGCACATGATGCTGGTGGCAACGCTTGTTTTCGAAAAGCTCACCAAGGCAGAAAATGCAAAGGCGTTCCTCGCGTCGAACAACCAACGAGGCATTGTCAGCTCCATTTCCACATCACTGCTAGAAAATGTTGAGCTAAAGACTTGCGAAAATGGCCATACCTCTGAGACTATCATGCGGATTGTAGTGCGTGTTGCAACAAATGTCGCTTTGAACAACTTTTGTAGACTTCGAAACGACACCATCCAAAGTTGTAACTTGATTCATGGCTGCGCTAAAAACACGGATAACAAAAGAGACGTACACAGGACGGGCGAGACGTCCTGTGTACGTCTCTTCTGTTGTCCGTGTTTTTAGCGCAGCCATGAATCAAGTTACAAATTTGCACCAACTGGCCCAAATGAAAGCATTACTGCGCCATCCAAAGCACCGCACAAAAAAAAAAAATGCTGCTGACAGAAAAATCAAAACCTTGAACAAGGAATGAGGTAGGACGGTTTTAGCCTTTCGTCCTAATAAAACCACTTCTACAAATGCATGTCTGATTCTTGTTACAGTTCGATGCCTGTAAGGTGTAAAGGCAAGCGTAAACAAATGCAGACCGCGCAGGAACAAAAAAAGAAACACCGGCTTTCAGTAAGTGCCCATAGCAGATATAACGAGAACGAGTGGAGACGACGGACGGGGTGCGTGCAGGTGGGCAACTAGCGTGACGTCACGCTCTCTCTGGAGGGGCCTTGTCAATAGTCTAGGTGGTGTTGGTAGAAGGCAGATGTGGCTGGGTGAGAAACTCTCCCGCGGTGCTATCTCACGCAGAGAACAACAAGCCAAAAAGGGGTCTCCGAATTCCGACGTCCTTTTTCTGGGAAATCCGTCTACGGCGACATGTCCGCTCGCCCGGCAAAAGCTCCTCCAGGAAGAATCGGCGTTCCTGCCTCCGTCTAAGCGCCGATACGAGGGGGAAGACAGCATTCCGGTAGACAGCTGCACGCTCAATATCGTCTGCCTCGATGAATTTTAAGGCCAAACGTAACAGCAGGCATGTCGAAGGGTACCCACTTGTAGACAACCAAGAAATTACACTTTTTTTATTGGCGAGCAAGTCTGAGCGAGAGCATTCACTGACTGACTGTGTTGGGATTGCTTTGTATTCTCAGTAACAGTTTTGTGTTCTGAAAACCAGTCGCTACCGTCCGTTTAAATCTTTTTAACTTGTCATAGCTTAAGTGGTCGCTTCAGTTGCTCATCAAGACAACGTATTCTGCACATAAAAATTCGTTTCAGGGGCATTTCCCACGGAAATTTTCCCTTGTCACTGGCCCATGGTCCGAATTTTAAAAGCCTGAAATGAAAAAGAAGCGGGCATAAACAGCACCCTGTGAAATAGGTGCCAGACAGGACGCCCAACAGTCCGTTGTAAGTGGACGGGGACCTATAGGCTAAGTTCTTAAAAAAGTATCCCGGGTCGGTACCAGGGGGGGGGGGGGGGACTCTGCCTTCCACGAAGCAGTCCTGGGGGAGGGGGCACCCCCAGCCCCACCCCCGTACTCTCCGCCTATGTTTAAAGGAGTACACGATTTTGAGGCACCTCGAAAGGCAGCTAAAGTGGTTGCTTGGGCGTGTTGGTGCGACATATTGGAGGGAAGCAGTGCGAAAGACGAAAGACCAGGCAGAGAAAGACAGCGCTGTTGTATGTGTCCACTTTAGCTGCATTTATTTCAAGTACAATGGGCCCTTCAATTGTTTAACCGTAAAAAAAAAAAAAACAGCGCTGTTGTATATGTGTCTTCCTCCCCAAAAGAGACATTTTTCGTTTCCGTGGTGTGAACTACATCAACGCTCTCCACACACCGTAGCCAGACAGCGCGTATAAAATATTTTACTTTGATTTTAAAGTTTTCGTCGCCCAGCATCTGCAAGCCAGCCCCACCGCAATGGACATTATAACGACGTGTCAACATATAGTTCACAGGGTTTGCCTACGCCCTTGTCTGTGCTTTCCTCTGCGTAATCTGAAAACTGTAAATCGGCCGCTAACAGTGCAATGTTGCATGACCAACTTTGTTGCTTCGGTCGAAAAGGTAACTCTTCAGCTACACTGCGATTGTATAGTCACGAAGCCGACGAATCTGCTGAGCCAATCAATGGGTGCAATAGTTGGACGTCGGAACACGGTCTGGGTACGGGCTAGTTGGTATTCCATTTTAAATTGTGATCACAGCGCAAAGTAAGACACGAGACATAGAGCAACGAAGACGAGCGCTGACTTCCAACTAAATTTTATTGTGAAGAACAAGCAATTTATGAAAAACGACATGCTATAAAAACCGCATGTGATAAGTGACACCCCCTCCGAAACACGACGCCAACATGATCAAGCCCTCTAAAACAACAAAGCGGGAACAGCCTGTCAAAAAGAAAACTAGCGCATGTGTGCGTGCAAGAAAGCAAATTCCTTATCAGTCAAAGCTATCGAAGGCTTACTAACAGAGCCACCTTCAGCGATTGCTGCAGCTTCTATAGTGAGTCTTGTATTCTCGTTGGGATGCCTTGTTATATAGTATATAGCCGCGTCTTTTCAAAGAACGGAACACAGCCGCATTGTGCGCAATGTACACCAAGAAAGCCATCTCTCCCTTTCCTCACTTTGTTGTTGTGTTCCTGCAGTCGGATATTCAGGCACATACCTGTCTGCCAGGGGTATCTTGTACACTATACCCCTTTTGAACAAGGAACGTACTTCCTGTTATCCCTTACAAAAAAACTTACAGCCAGTCTGCAGAAAATATACAGACCACGAGTCACCCCTGATTCGGAATGCGGAAAGAAAAGTGACAAACTTTCTGTCACCCCTTGTCACCTCCCAGTAGGCAATTGGAACACCCTTTCTGCAGAAAGTCCGCAGAGCATTTGTAGCCGCCAGGATGCAGCATGCCGGCAGAATATCTGCAGAGCGTCTGCAGAATGTGTGCGGAGCTTTGTCGTGGATGAAAAAAATAAATAAGAGCTACTCTTTGCGTTAGCACCAGGACTCAAGTAACATGCAGCATCCAGGGGTAGAATACCGTATTGGCCTCGAGGCCCACCACTGGAAACGCCGGCGCCACCGTCGGCGTGACGTGCTTGGCAGGATCACGTGGTCTCAGCGGCCGCGTCGGCTGCTTGTGGCGCACTGCCGCGTGCTTTGAAAACGAGTTTCAAGTCCCACATGCGCTGCGGTCTGTTCAAATTCGGAAGTTTTCTCTTATTTTCTACTCAACTGAACCATTATAATAGAGTGGCTGCCTCCGAAGGCGGCGAACATGGGGCTCTACCGCTCGGTGCCGCAGTGCCGCGCTTACGCTAAGGAGCCCAGTGTCAGCCTGCTGGAAACCGCGGGACAAGAAACAGCGTGAAGCATGGGTTGTAAAGCTAAGAACCGGCAAGTAGCCATCCGCTACGAGTCTTGTGTGCAACAAGCACTTCCGCGACGAAGACTTTTGTTACTGCGTCGGGCCTGCGATGTTCGGTGAGTAGCAGACAGCGCGCACTGAGACGATGGCTCGCGCGCGCTTCCCGCCGGCAAATGATGCTTATCTGCCACAGGATGGTAAAAGCGCTACCAAACCACGTGCGATGCCATCCCAGAACCCTCCAATGCGACCTCTTGATCGTCGGGCCCGTGCTCAGCGTCCACAAAATCGGCTGCAGATGCGCAAGTCATTGTTTAGATCCGTTAAATTAAAAACACGCACAGGGTCCCTTATGCATTCGTTAAAGGTGACTAGAAGGCGAAAGCCATCTTCTTCTTGTCAGTCGATGTACTGATTCTCCCGCGCCCCCCCCCAAAAGCGTTCTGCACCTAACGCTGTTTTGCACGGACTCCGTGACCGATCACAGAGGCAATGCAAAGCGACCATGACGTGTGAATACGTCATCATGTGACGTCACATTATGTGACGTCATAATGACGCTACATATTTTGGCGATCTGTGACGTCGTGATGACGTCATATGGTGACACCATCACGTGACGATTATTTTTTGCATCACTCGTGTTGACGCCGCCGAAGGGCAACCTTCCCATTTGATGAGGCATGCATTGCTTCATAAGCTACATAAACTTTGCATTGCCTCCGTGATCGGCCCACCGGCCAACCCCATGTATTTTCTTGGAGCCTCATTTATTTACGTGGGAAAGATGCCACCCTGTTGTCGTTAGACACGACAGTGCTGCCAAAATTGCTGCGGTACTCGCCAAATAATTACTATCCTGTTTTACGGCTGCTCGTTGCTGCAATACCTTCTATTTTATTCACCGCTATTTCAAGTTCATGTGGGTCCTAGTCTACAGCCGACGTTTGCAGAACAAGTCCGGCAAACGTTACTGTATTTTCTTACTTTTCCTAGGCGTCGCATGCTACTACATGCTAGCGATCTCGTAGACTGGTTCTCCTTCCACCAGCAATCTCGAAGTGGTGAAGCTTTGGTCTATGAATTTATTGATGACAGAGAGCGGCAAGTTCACTGGAATGCAAACGGAACGATAATTAAGGGGCATTAAAAAAGGCGTCGCATTTGCTCACGTTTTGTGGAGCACCAAACGAAACGAATGCGCTGAATAAAGAAACAGAAGCAGCGGCATTTGCCCGCTGAGAAGACCGATCAATACGCAGTGCGAGACACCTTCTCAAATGACATTGCAACGTACCCGAATTTAGACCGAAAAAGAACAAAAAAACACTGAATCGTCGGGACGGCAGATCACAAAGTTGCCATGCGCACCGAAGCCGTAGTTGTAAGGAAATTGTTTTTGAACTGCTCTGATAGCGTCCGCGCAACAGTAGTTGTTTGTTTACTCACAAATTTTCATATTTTGCGGCCTAAAGTTCACAGCGCGGTGCCAAAACGCGCTCGTAGCGAAAGCGAAACCATCTGTACGAACATACATGCAGACGCTCATACATGCAGAGGCACCGTCAGTCGTCGCGAACCCGTGCGATCGCTGGCTTGAGGCTTCTTTCTGTTATGCTCCCTTTGGTTATACAGGCAGTCTACTCTAACGAGATATTTCACATAGTTTGCACTCAGCGAGTGACTACCTTTCACGCAAGAAGCCGGTTCAGGGGTCTCCAACGCGGTGACAGCGTGAAGCGGGTGCTCGGTTTTCTGCAAAGAGACAGCGACTGTAGACTATCTTGTGCTTTCAGGTCGTCGAAAATGATTATTTTGACAGTGAAGAACACAGTTCATTGCGAAAGTAGTTATAGAAATGCCCTGGAGGGCTTCCGCGAGGTGTTTTTGTAGAGCGCCGACAGCAAAACCTATGGGGAGCGCGCCGGCGGTATCCTGCCTAGCACGCAATCGAGGCGCGTCCGATAGAGGGCGACTCCGCAACTCCTAGAGGCCAATACCCGGCTGCCTTCAACCGAGCAATTTGTGAACGGAAACTTAAATCAGTTTCGCCGAGGAGGACATAGCACTTCTCACCGAACACATAAATCTGGGAGACAGGTAACGTCCCGTCTGAATGGCGCGAGGCAACCGTCATACTTATCCCTAAGCCGGGTAAACCCTTAGCGCTATAGACTCACTTCGTCCCATCTCGCTCACGTCCTGCGTGGATAAGGTGGCCGAACACGTAATCCTCAAGCGAGTCACGAAATTCGTTGAGGAGCGTCAGATTCTACCGATCAATCAAATTGGTTTTCGCCCGTCCATGTCCACGCAGACGTAATGCTGATGCTCAACTATGGATAAGACCACCAGAGACACTAGAGCCATCCTAGCGCTCGACCTCGAGAAGGCATTCGACCGCGTAAACCACTCTCACATCCTTGACTCGATTCGCGAGGCAGGATTACGCGTTTCTACAATTACGTTAGCTCGTTACGTGACAGGACAGCGACAATCCAACTCGGCTCGATGGGCTCGAAGCAGTTCAACCTGGGACCGAGGGGCACACCCCAAGGGGCCGTGATCTCTCCGTTCCTGTTCAACCTCTCCATGCGCGCTCTGTCGCGACAACTCGCACAGATCGACGGCATCAGTCACGCCCTCTACGCAGACGACATCGCCGTCTGGTGTACGAGCGGCAGCGACGGCCATATCGAGGAGCGATTGCAAGAAGCGGTAAACACGGTAGAAACGTTCTTACGGCAGGCCGGCCTCTCGCTATCGGCCGAGAAATCAGAATTACTACTCTACCGCCCGAAATACAAGGCGCGCAGAGACGCATACGCGGAGATCAACGTCCTGACGGCGGACGGTACACCGATCCCCACGGTGGACCAAGTTCGCATTCTAGGCATGGTCATTCAGGCCAACGGCCATAACGTCGCATCACTCACATTTCCATGAAGGCCGAAGCTATGGCTAAATTAATTAATCGAGTAGCTAACAAGCGCGGGGGACTGTCTGAGGAGAATCTCCGCAGACTGTTCCACGCGTTCCTCATGAGCCACATCAACTATGTGGCTCCCGCCCACCTGTGGCGAAAAGGAGACGTACGCCGTCTCGACGTGATCATGCGCCGGTGCGTTAAACAAGTGCTCGGGTTACCGGGCAGCACCCGCACGACCAAGCTCAACGAACTAGGCATTCACACATTCAACGAAATCGTAGAAGCTCAAAAAGTCTCAAATTGTAAGGCTGTCTTCCACTGCAGCTGGGCGATGGTTACTAGCACACATCGGGCTCAAATCTCCCGTAACCCCAGAAAGCCCGCGACAGCTCCCCGAAGAGCTGCGCGCGAAATTTACAGTATCCCTACCCCGTAACATGCATCCCACACATAATGTGGGGAGACGTCAGGTATGGAGGGTAACGTGGCCTTCGTAGACGCAGCGCAATACGGCTATACGGACCACTTTGTCTCGGTAGTAACAACACTCAAAGGCGAACACTTGTCGTCTATGACTTTATTAAATTCAAACGCTGATCGCGCCGAGCAGGTCGCTGTGCACTAGCTCTCGCTGCCACCGACCGCACCGCCATTACACACTGCAGATTCGCGCGTAGCCGCACGGGCCTTCATGACGGGCTCGGTTTGTCGGGAAGCAGCGCGCGTTCTCTCTGCTGCCAATTGGTCAGACAAAAAGCACATCATCTGGTTCCCGGCACACGTTGGCCGACACGTACACGGAACCATCCTCAATGCCAACGAATTGGCTCACTCCCGGGCGCGAGGTCTCACATTCCACGTCTGGGGAGAACCAATCGGAGGCTGAGGACGTTACTTGGTACTTCAGAGATCCGTTGTTAACTGCAAACTAGGGTGGCTAGAATACCCTACTGCAAACATTACCAGTTGGAGCGGCGGAGTCTCTGGAAAAATTTCAGAGTATCGCATCTGTTTTCCGCGCGCCGCCGCCGACGCGATTGGCTTACTCGCATCACGTGACCTCTCGCCGCCATATCCCTTCCAAGCGCTTTGGGTGCAGGCGCGTTCAATGCAGAGCGTGGCCGGACATTTAGCAGTACCACGGTCCCCAGAAGTACTTCGTCGCTTTTATAACGCGTCATGCAGACAGGGGCGTAAGCAGACATTTTTTTTCGCGCGGGGGGTGGGGGGGGGCACGGGCCCGGTGTGCCACCCCCTGGCTACGCCACTGCATGCAGATGCCGAAAGAGAGTAGCTCACCTATCGAACGTTACTGGTGAGCTACTCTGGGAATCTCGTTTGCCGTGTGGGAAAAATTAATGTCAAAGAGCGCCGTTCACGTGGCTGCATAGTTGGCCTGAAAGAATTCGCCCCCCTCGAATAACACTCCTTCCTGCAGTGAACTACACAAACTTTGCTGGAAAAGATCTTATGCGACAGGATACTTCACCTTTTCGGTTCGTTATGGTCAGCAATATTGAAAACTACATACCTTTCTATTTGCTCGGCTCTTTATATCTCGATCTGTTGAACAGATTACGCATGCTATCCGAGTTATAAGCGTGTCACGCACGAGAGCGAAATCAAACATTTATTAAAATAATAACTGTTTACTGGTATACCTTGAAGGCAATTGTGGCATGATCTTTGGCATTGTACAAAACAGAAGCATGGAACTCTGTTGATAAACTTGGTATATGACAATGTTATCAAGCGTATTTTTAAACTTGTTGCAAAAAAATGCTGCTAATGCTGCATTGCACCGAGCGTACCCTTAAAATACTGTATAGTTGGTGAGAAATGGTCACAGCAAAAAAAAAAAAAAAAAAAAAGCAGATCCCACGCATTGAGGGAGTCGATTTTATGCGAGCCCTAGGTCTATATACATACTATGTTGCAGTAGCATGCGCTTTAAAAATTCCGGGATGTGCTATTTCTGATCAAAAGAACATAAAACACCGTGCCGAGGAAGCTTTAATAAGAGTGCAGTATGAAAAAAAGTGCAGCGGTGCAGAAACCGAATCCCAGCTGTTTACGCGCTGGTAACGCCAAAAAAAAAAAAAGAACTGTTTGTCAGAACACAGCAAAATATTTGCAAATTATTTGCAACGTTGGGAATATTAAGGAGACAAGACATAGGAAATAAAACAATTAGGTAGTGATGTCAATCATTTTTGATGGCCTATTTTCTACGTATCGTAAGATAAGATGCACCTTACCTACCGCACGCCGATTCGCCCGTGCGTTCGGCTGCTGGCGTTTCGAATCAAGACGTCGCGCACAACTTCCAATTACCGTATACACACACAACTTCTATTACACATATCAACCAGTTGAACAGCAAGCACGGTGCGCAAGAAAGCGATGCGTCAGCGATCAGTCGAAGGACGCAATGTTGAATCGGTTGAATGTTCTCGATGTTGTTCGATAACGTTCTCGAGTGCAGTGAACCTGAACACCTACTGCAACTGCAACGCTAGCGCAAACAGTCAAGATTCACCAAATGTCGAAGTAAATGGCATCTCGCACGATGTCACTGCGCTAATGCAACTATGTTTACAGATCCGGAGCCAGCGAACACGCCCGGGCGTGACACGAACATAGACCGATGAAGCCATCAAGAGAGTTCGCGAGCGCATGGCAACATTCGCGCCCGTACGTTTCATTAGTTACACCGCTAACCGCGCAGTCGATCCATACCTGTCGATGACTCGAAATCACTTCTAATATCCTCTTGAAGAAACACACACACATAATGCCGTTCTGCCTAGCGTAACACGGCACTGAGGCTAAAAGATCGGTCACTTTTCAACGCACGCTAGCAACGCACCGGACGGTCTGGAAGGGACATGGCCGCCGCCACCCAATGTTGCCCGCGTGCAGCCTACCTTTGCGGTACTCTGATTTTCCAGTGACTATGGTGGCGCTACTGCTCTCGCCCTCTATCGGGCTAGCGGCGCACTGTTAGGATTGTCGCCTACGGGCCCGTCTGCATGTTTCAAGGCGGCGGCTATGGTTGCGGCGCCCGCTGTCCTCCAAGAACGGCCACCGTAGTTTTTTTTTTTTCTGTCTGCGTGAGCAAATACGCTGTACTAACTTATGTTTATTTTTGTTTTTCTTCCTGTATGAAAAACCTCTCAAACTACAGCCGTTTAAAGCTGTAGCCGAAAAAATAAATGCCCCCACCTCCCCGAAGGGAATCGTGAGGAAATGCGAATGCATTTCTTGCGCCGAGAGAGGGTACCGTTGCCGTCAGACATTCGCCTTCACCGACTTCTGCCATCGCCTTGAGAGGCGCCCAGCCAGCGAACGGTCGAGAGTGAGGCGCGAGCGGACGGGAGAGTGGGGCGCCAGCGTTCTCGGCGTTGGCGTTTCGCAGCGGCGTCTCGAGCACACATTTCCGGATGTTCTTGAGAGGCGCCCAGCCAGCGAATGGTCGAGAGTGAGGCGCGAGCGGACGGCAGAGTGGGGCGCAGGGAGGAGAGAGAGCGAACGGCGAGAGAAGGAGCGGCGAAGCACTGCACCAGAGCCGTATATACGGCTCTGCACTGCACCTACCCTCTCCTACACTCTCTCGCACCACATGCTCCGGTTGCTAGGGGCGAGGATAAGCGCGCGCCCGCAGCTGTTCCTATGGGAGAGGGCGCCGCGGACAACGACGGACGCCTGACATAGCCCGACTAAGAAATGCATTCGCATTTAAAACCAGCATGCAGCGACTCTTGTTAACGTAAGCATTCAACAAAACTTCGTCCCCTTTTTGCCTCAAGCCATTCGAGAGAGACAGGCCCCCCTCAGTCCGTCTTTTCGCTGAAAACCGAACTGCGAGCCCTACCAACAAAAAAAAAAGAAAAGAAAAAGCCGACAAAACACAGCTGCTTGCGCCGGAAACAAGTTCTTTTCCGTTCCTTGGACACCACACGGGGAACACTAGATTATCCCCCCCCCACACACACATACACACACACACGCACAAACACGCTCACAACGCGCGCACACACACAGGCGAGCGCGCACGCACACTCTTTTAGCAAGTTACGGAAATACGGTACGCAAATACGGTAAGGCAGTACGGTAGCGTTCCTCCTTTCCCGCTGGTTGTGCTTTGGCCGCTCAACGACCGGGAAAGGAGGAGCGGTAACGTACTGCCTTACCGTATTTGCGTACCGTATTTCCGTAACTTGCTAAAAGATTGAAGCGCCCATCAGTTCGTCACTCGTTGTCGTCTGCTAGGAAAGCGCATCGCCAGCCAAGGCCGCCAGCCTGCGCGTGAACGTGAGGACAAGAAGCGACGATCGTGTGTTGTTCTACGGTTTCTGTAGGATTGAAATTGCAATAACGTGTGTTTCAAAAGGAGTTCTTGGTCGCTTGGTACGAAGTTGCACGCGAGTGGTCGGTGTGTGGTCTGAAAGAAGAATTTATGTGCGCGATGGAATCTTCCGACATTGGGAAATGCAGAGTGCAATCGAAAACCGTGGACTACGACGTACGAGTGGAGGTGAGCTTTTGATTTTTCAGTGCTCTACGTGTGCTGAGCCATACCGAACTGTTTTCGTTCCCAACGAAGAGGGCGCGGCAAATTTGTGTCTGATTCCGCACCGGCTACCCCTGCTCGCCGCTCTGGCTGGCAAGAAATCACGCGTGAGAGCAGAAGACACAGACAGGCACATATTGCCCCTCTAGGTGGCCGTTGTCAGCCTGCTATCTTCCTATTTCTTTGTGACCTTGTAAGCTTGTGTATACGTTTAAAATAAATAATAAAAGGCGAAAAAAAAACGCAGGAGAGTGGGGAAACTTATGGACGGCATCCGAGGCGTTGCTTACGCAGCCCCGCACAGCTGCGGTAGAGTTGTCTTTCATTTTCGTCCGACTTCTGAGGTAACCCGCAGAAATGTAAAGCTAGTTGCTTCCGAACGGTGTTCCTACAGCTGTTGTGCCAGCCATGCATGCATTAAGTACGAAAAAGCACCGGACTACTGCGACGTTTTTATGTCCTTTCGGCGAGGAGCCTGCGTTTCTACCGTGACTGTGCGCCCGGGAGCAACAAACGACAATCCCAACTTTTCCACCGCGGGCGTCTGGTGGCGCTGCCTGTTCGGTTCAAAGCTGCAGCGCACTATATATAGGGTTCACTCGGACTAAGACTCACCAAATTTTTCCTCAGTCGGACTCACTCAGACTCACTGAAATTTTTCTCAACCGGACTACTCGCAAACACACAAGTAGACAGCTTAATGTTTGTGTGCGATGGGTGAATTATTGACTTGAGTGCAGTTGTTTACATTAGGAAGTTGTAGTGCATGGTAATTTATGGCATACCCTTTCTCAGACTCATGGAAATATTACTCAGCCTGACTCACTCAGACTCACGGCTCGATCTGAGTGTGAGTGAGTCGCTTATTAAAACTCGTGTCATGCACAATAAACAGTTGTAGTAAGCGCTGTGTGGGGTGTGCGTGCCTTGAGTGTGTGCGTGTGTGATTCTGTGAGTGCTTTGTGGAATTTATAAATTGCGCTAAGTTTCTTTCTTACAATATGATGAGTGAGTCGACTCCCCTATTGAAAATCCCAGCATTGCCCATCATAAAATTTATGATGGAAATGGTGGAAATTCTGGTGGGTATGATGGACAACGTGGTGTACATGGTGGGAGTAATGGTGGACATCGTGGGACCCTTGGTGGGCGTGCTGGGAAAGTTGGTGGTTTGGTGGACACTCGGTGGGCGTAATGGGTGGGTGGTGGAGACACGAAGTTGGTGGGTGGTGGAACAATTGGTGGGTGTGCTGGGTGGATGCAGGGATGCTTCGTGTTTGGTGGGAGACCCGGTGGGCAAAGTGGGTGGGTGGTGGCATACGTGGAGATGTGCCGGGTGGATGCTGGGTGCAATAGATGTGATAATAGAAACATGAGGAGCCTGTGTCGATGGACACGTACGTTGCTGATTATGGATGCTTCGTGATCAGCTGCATTTATGATGCATAGAAGTACTCATCCGAGAAAACAGCCGAATTGTTGTGATACAACTTTGTACTCTAGGGCATTGTGCAGCAACTGTCAACGCGCATCTACAGGTGTTTCCTTGCAGGGGCGTAGCCAAGGGGGGGGGGGTTGACCCCCCCCCCCCCCCCCGCGCGAAATTTTTCAATTTTGCATGTGTATATATACACGCACACATACAAACGCACGCACGAACATATATAAAGTATGGTTGACGCCCCCCCCCCCCCCCCGCCCGAAAATATTTCTGGCTACGCTCCTGTTTCCTTGCATTGAAAATGGAAGTGAGAAGAGTTCACTTCTGAACCAACGAGCGAGAGGCAAGCGCTGCACATGACAATTAACTGACGAAAGCCCTAACTAATTGGAGACAGCATAAGCGACAAAGTGCAACACTTCTAAAATTACATTTTGCGTCGCCTACATGCTTACCCGAATTTCACATAGACACGACGTCCGTTGTCACAGATCGTTGTACGCAGCGGTTACAAGCAACTCGATCGACCGCTAGCGTATTGGTTCGTATTGTTAGCTCGGCGGTGCACTCGCACGAATACATCTTTATTACTTGCTCGGCTCCTTACCGTGTTTCAAGAACACACTTTATCCTCCCCTTTAGACAACTTTACGAAAAGGAAGCCTCCGTAAGGTATCTTTCGAAGTACCTAGGGCTTATGCTATCCAGCATGGCGATGTGTGCGTGGCGATGTGTGCGTACATAGCGATGTGTGCGTGCAAAGCACGACATCCGCAACAATAAAAAAAAAAAAAAGCTTCGAGGCAATGTGCGAGCAATCACGTGTCGTATTTCATCGAGGATACATATCACGCGTGGAAAGACGATGAAGCTGGCACGATTGAGCCACAATTTGAACAAACATCAGGAGCCTCAGTATCGGCAAAATGCCGCTGTCTTCACTCCTCGAAAGTAGCAAGATGCGAAAACGGAGCTCACCTAGCTGTCGTAAACGCTTCTTCAGTGTGGTCAGCCTTCCGATTTCTTTGAAATAATCCCAACTAGTCCGCTGGTAGTCCTCGGTGCGTAAATCTAACGGCAAAAGTGCTAACACCGACCGAAGTAAATAAACACAAGTAAGGAAATGAGAAAACCTTACCCATTTATTAGAATAAAGCTGAATTAGGCAACATTCAGAAGGAGGTAATATTCACAACACAGACAAATCATTCACGCGCATTCACTTCGGTTCGCACAGACCGTCCGTTTCTCTACCGCTGTCACCGACGGCAGCGAGAACGGCCAGAACACGGCCAC